>NW_022631076.1:6142895-6370007 GCF_010015895.1 Lontra canadensis | reverse complement strand
GGCTCTCTATTCTGTTCCATTGATCTATGTGTCTGTTTTTGTGCCAGTACCATGCTGTCTTGATGATGACAGCTTTGTAGTAGAGCTTGAAGTCTGGAATTGTGATGCCACCGACTTTGGCTTTCTTTTTCAATATTCCTTTGGCTATTCGCGGTCTTTTCTGGTTCCATATAAATTTTAGGATTATTTGTTCCATTTCTTTGAAAAAAATGGATGGTACTTTGATAGGAATTGCATTAAATGTGTAGATTGCTTTAGGTAGCATAGACATTTTCACAATATTTATTCTTCCAATCCAGGAGCATGGAACATTTTTCCATTTCTTTGTGTCTTCCTCAATTTCTTTCATGAGTACTTTATAGTTTTCTGTGTATAGATTCTTAGTCTCTTTGGTTAGGTTTATTCCTAGGTATCTTATAGTTTTGGGTGCAATTGTAAATGGGATTGACTCCTTAATTTCTCTTTCTTCTGTCTTGTTGTTGGTGTAGAGAAATGCAACTGATTTCTGTGCATTGATTTTATATCCTGACACTTTACTGAATTCCTGTACCAGTTCTAGCAGTTTTGGAGTGGAGTCTTTTGGGTTTTCCACATATAGTATCATATCATCTGCGAAGAGTGATAGTTTGACTTCTTCTTCACCGATTTGGATGCCTTTAATTTCTTTTTGTTGTCTGATTGCTGAGGCTAGGACTTCTAGTACTATGTTGAATAGCAGTGGTGATAACGGACATCCCTGCCGTGTTCCTGACCTTAGCGGAAATGCTTTCAGTTTTTCTCCATTGAGAATGATATTTGCGATGGGTTTTTCATAGATGGCTTTGATAATGTTGAGGTATGTGCCCTCTATCCCTACACTTTGAAGAGTTTTGATCAGGAAGGGATGCTGTACTTTGTCAAATGCTTTTTCAGCATCTATGGAGAGTATCATATGGTTCTTGTTCTTTCTTTTATTAATGTGTTGTATCACATTGATTGCTTTGCGGATGTTGAACCAACCTTGCAGCCCTGGAATAAATCCCACTTGGTCATGGTGAATAATCCTTTTAATGTACTGTTGAATTCTATTGGCTAGTATTTTGGTGAGAATTTTTGCATCTGTGTTCATCAAGGATATTGGTCTGTAGTTCTCTTTTTTGATGGGATCCTTGTCTGGTTTTGGGATCAAGGTGATGCTGGCCTCATAAAATGAGTTTGGAAGTTTTCCTTCCATTTCTATTTTTTGGAACAGTTTCAGGAGAATAGGAATTAGTTCTTCCTTAAATGTTTGGTAGAATTCCCCCGGGAAGCCGTCTGGCCCTGGGCTTTTGTTTGTTTGGAGATTTTTGATGACTGTTTCAATCTCCTTACTGGTTATGGGTCTGTTCAGGCTTTCTATTTCTTCCTGGTTCAGTTGTGGTAGTTTATATGTCTCTAGGAATGCATCCATTTCTTCCAGATTGTCAAATTTGTTGGCATAGAGTTGCTCATAATATGTTCTTATGATTGTCTGTATTTCTTTGGTGTTAGTTGTGATCTCTCCTCTTTCATTCATGATTTTATTGATTTGGGTCCTTTCTCTTTTCTTTTTGATAAGTCTGGCCAGGGGGTTATCAATCTTATTAATTCTTTCATAGAACCAGCTCCTAGTTTCGTTGATTTGTTCTATTGTTTTTTTGGTTTCTATTTCATTGATTTCTGCTCTGATCTTTATGATTTCTCTTCTCCTGCTGGGTTTAGGGTTTCTTTCTTGTTCTTTCTCCAGCTCCTTTAAGTGTAGGGTTAGGTTGTGTACCTGAGACCTTTCTTGTTTCTTGAGAAAGTCTTGTACCGCTATATATTTTCCTCTCAGGACTGCCTTTGTTGTGTCCCACAGATTTTGAACCGTTGTGTTTTCATTATCATCTGTTTCCATGAATTTTTTCAATTCTTCTTTAATTTCCTGGTTGACCCATTCATTCTTTAGAAGGATGCTGTTTAGTCTCCATGTATTTGGGTTCTTTCCAAATTTCCTCTTGGGATTGAGTTCTAGCTTCAGAGCATTGTGGTCTGAAAATATGCAGGGAATGATCCCAATCTTTTGATACCGGTTGAGACCTGATTTAGGACCGAGGATGTGATCTATTCTGGAGAATGTTCCATGGGCACTAGAGAAGAATGTGTATTCTGTTGCTTTGGGATGAAATGTTCTGAATATATCTGTGATATCCATCTGGTCCAGTGTGTCATTTAAGGCCTTTATTTCCTTGTTGATCTTTTGCTCGGATGATCTGTCCATTTCAGTGAGGGGAGTGTTAAAGTCCCCTACTATTATTGTATTATTGTTGATGTGTTTCTTTGATTTTGCTATTAATTGGTTTATATAGTTGGCTGCCCCCACGTTAGGGGCATAGATATTTAAAATTGTTAGATCTTCTTGTTGGACAGATCCTTTGAGTATGATATAGTGTCCTTCCTCATCTCTTATTATAGTCTTTGGTTTAAAATCTAAGTGATCTGATATAAGGATTGCCACTCCTGCTTTCTTCTGATGTCCATTAGCATGGTAAATTCTTTTCCACCCCCTCACTTCAAATCTGAAGGTGTCTTTGGGTTTCAAATGAGTTTCTTGTAGGCAACATATAGATGGGTTTTGTTTTTTTATCCATTCTAATACCCTGTGTCTTTTGATTGGGGCATTTAGCCCATTTACATTCAGGGTAACTATTGAGAGATATGAATTTAGTGCCATTATATTGCCTGTAAGGTGACTGTTATTGTATATTATTTCTGTTCCTTTCTGATCTACTACTTTTAGGCTCTCTCTTTGCTTAGAGGACCCCTTTCAATATTTCCTGTAGAGCTGGCTTGGTGTTTGCAAATTCTTTCAGTTTTTGTTTGTCCTGGAAGCTTTTAATCTCTCCTTCTATTTTCAATGATAGCCTAGCTGGATATAGTATTCTTGGCTGCATGTTTTTCTCATTTAGTACTCTGAATATATCATGCCAGCTCTTTCTGGCCTGCCAGGTCTCTGTGGATAAGTCTGCTGCCAATCTAATATTTTTACCATTGTATGTTACAGACTTCTTTTCCCGGGCTGCTTTCAGGATTTTCTCTTTGTCACTAAGACTTGTAAATCTGACTATTAGGTGACGGGGTGTGGACCTATTCTTATTGATTTTGAGGGGGGTTCTCTGAACCTCCTGGATTTTGATGCTTGTTCCCTTTGCCGTATTGGGGAAATTCTCTCCAATAATTCTCTCCAATATACCTTCTGCTCCCCTCTCTCTTTCTTCTTCTTCTGGAATCCCAATTATTCTAATGTTGTTTCGTCTTCTGGTGTCACTTATCTCTCAAATTCTGCCCTCGTGGTCCAGTAGCTGTTTGTCCCTCTTTTGCTCAGCTTCTTTATTTTCTGTCATTTGGTCTTCTATATCGCTAATTCTTTCTTCTGCCTCATTTATTCTAGCAGTGAGAGCCTCCATTTTTGATTGCACCTCATTAATAGCTTTTTTGATTTCAACTTGATTAGATTTTAGTTCTTTTATTTCTCCAGAAAGGGCTTTTATATCTCCCGAGAGGGTTTCTCTAATATCTTCCATGCCTTTTTCGAGCCCGGCTAGAACCTTGAGAATCATCATTCTGTACTCTAGATCTGACATATTACCAATGTCTGTATTGATTAGGTCCCTAGCCTTTGGTACTGCCTCTTGTTCTTTTTTTTGTGGTGAATTTTTCCTCCTTGTCATTTTGTCCAGATAAGAGTATATGAAGGAACAAGTAAAATACTAAAAGGGTGGCAACAACCCCAGGAAAATATGCTTTAGCCAAATCAGAAGAGATCCCAAATTGTGGGGGGGGGGGGAAGGGGATATAAAGAGGTTCAGAAAGAAAAAAAGAAAAGGAAAAAAAAAGAAAAAGAAAAAAGAAACAAATAAAAAAAGAAAACCAATAATGAAAAAATATAAAAAGGAAAAAAAATACATATATATTAGATGAACTAGTTAAAAAACGTTAAAAAAGAAAAGGGTAAAAGTTAAAAAAGAATTATCAGAAGAAGAGAAAAAAAATTGAAAAAGAAAAAAAAATTAAATTAACTGCAAGGTAAAGAATCACGGGGAGAAAGCCATGAGTTCCGTGCTTTGCTTTCTCCTCCTCTGGAATTCCGAGGCTCTCCTTGGTATTGAAACTGCACTCCTTGGTAGGTGAACTTGGTCCTGGCTGGGTTTCTTGTTGATCTTCTGGGGGAGGGGCCTGTTGTAGTGATTCTCAAGTGTCTTTGCCCCAGGCGGAGTTGCACCGCCCTTACCAGGGGCCGGGCTGAGTAATCCGCTCGGGTTTGCTTTCGGGAGCTTTTGTTCCCTGAGCGCTTTCCGTAGAGTCCGGAGGATGGGAACGAAGATGGCGGCCGCCCAATCTCCGGCCCGGAGGAGCCGAGAGTCCGGGGCCCCACTCCTCAGTGCGCCCTCAGAGAACAGCGCCCAATTGCTCCCTTCACCCTGGCCTCCGGCCGTGATCCGAGCTGACCGAGCCTGTGACCGGTTCAAGGTAAACCCGAGCTTAGAGCTCACTCCTTGGCTCTGTCTCTGTAGCCGGCTTCCCCGTTCTAATACCTGTAAGCTCTGCGACACTCAGACACCCCCGATCCTTCTGTGACCCTGCGGGACCTGAGGCCACGCTGACCCCGCATGCGCTTCACCCCAGTTAAGCCTCTGGAGTGATGTCCCTCAGCGGAACAGACTTTTAAACAGACTTTTAAAAGTCCTGATTTTGTGCTCCGTTGCTCCGCCACTTGCCGGGAGCCGGCCCCTCCCCCCGCAGTCTATCTTCCCGTCGCTTTGGATTCACTTCTCCGCCAGTCCTACCTTTCAGAAAGTGGTTGATTTTCTGTTTCTAGAATTGCTGTTCTTCTTCTCTTCGATCTCCTGTTGGATTTGTAGGTGTTTGCAATCATTAGATAAGCTATCTAGCTGATCTCCCGCTACCTGAAGTCGTCTCAGCTGCTACTTCTCCGCCATCTTGACTCCTCCCCTGCCTCATCTTCTAAAGTAGGATTTCCCAGCGCTAGGTTTGTGGGGGTGGAAGCATGATCCACCTCCTTCCAAAAACTGGAGTGAGTCACCTACTGAACTCATTTCTAATCAACAATGAAATGTTACTGGCAGTTTGTAGAAGGTTCACTATGAATGACTGATGATCAAATAAAATAATACTCTCAGTAATAATCAGAGTAATACAAGTTAAAATCACAGCACATACCAGTGCTGTGAGTTGAGTGAGACTGATGAATCACAGACCTGTATCACTGAAACAAATAATATACTGTATGTCAATTAAAAAAAATCATAAAAAAATTAAAATTACAGAGACACCATTTAATTCATGTCTAATTTAAAAATATGACAGTTCCAAGTGGTCATAAAAGTATAGAAAATCATGAAATTGCAGTGACAGGAGTATAAATTATATATACACTTAGAGCAGTAGTTCTCAAAATATGATTCCCAGAACAACAGAATCAGCATCACTTGGGAAGTTGTTAGAAAGGCAAATTCTTGAGATGCCTGGGTGGCTTAGAGGGTTAAAGCCTCTGCCTTCGGGATTGGGTCATGATCCTAGGGTCCTGGGATCAAGCCCGGCATCAGGCTCTCTTCTTGGCAGGGAGCCTGCTTCCCCCTCTCTCTCTGCCTGCCTCTCTGCCTACTTGTAATCTTTGTCAAATAAATAAATAAATAAATAAGATCTTAAAAAAAAAAAAAAAAAAGCAAATTCTCAGGCCTCATCCCAGATCTGTTGAATCAGAAACTCTGGGCTTGGGGACCAGAAATCTGTGTTTCAATAAGTCTTCTTTATCCTTGTCCCAACTATGATTGGGACAATCATAAGTTCCTGACTTAGAAGAACAAGCTAGTAAGTTATTTGACACTCTCTGACAAAGAGGAAGGTATACCAGTTCTTAGTATAGAGTCTAGAGAAACTCATGGATCTATGTAAGGAACATGAAGCAAAAAGTTTAGACTACATTGTTAGTGATAGTATAAAATTGAAAATTTTATTGTAACTGGCCTTCAGTAGGAAAATGGATAAACTGCAATACCAACAAAGAAAAGGATACTACATGGCTCTTGGAATGAATGAATTAAAGTGAGTAAATCTCATTCAGTTAAAAGTAATTTTGAATGATAAAACTATACTACAGAGTGCTACTTACAAAAGTTAAAACTTATTGAATGTTCAATGTACGCTAAGTACTATCTAAAATTCTTTATGCATATTTCCACATTTAATTCCCCAAGCTTCTGAGAGGAAATAGAATTAGACCCATATTTGAAAATGAGGAAAGGCTGGTACAGTGAAGTTAAGCAACATATCTAAAGTCACATAACTAGTAGGTGGCAGCCTGACTTTGGAGCCTGAGCTCTAAGCAATAATGTCTCTTCCTATGGAAAATGCATCATTGATCCTAAGTCATAACAATGTAAAACAGGATCATATATTATTAATGAATAAAAACCAAAATCAGAAGAGTAGTTACTTCTGAGGAGAGAAGGGAGAGAGAGTAGGTCCTGGGAAGGTTTAAACTTGGTTGGAAATGTTTCATTACTTAAACAAATTTTGAACTAAAAAGAGCAAAATATTAATATTTTATTTTAAAAATGATCCATTCAATGCACAAACTTTGTTTATACTATTAAAATGCTTAATATTTCTAATTAAGAAATACTTCATCTATCATGCCACAGAATGCTTCTCAATAAAGTTTTTAAAATTGGACTTTAAACACATTTTTAATTTAAGAACCCAGAAAAATTCATGAAGTAACTTTCAAATCACACAGATTTATGACCTGAGACAAAGTTATTGAAATAAATACACCCATGGAAAATCAGAAATAGTTTCGTAAGTAATTTCTTCATCAAGGTTCAACTGTTATTAAATATTCTGGGCATAGAGATAACTAGAAGGTTTTGCTTAGTGGCCAGTGACATTCTAAATTTATTTTACGCTTTGAAATTTAATTTAAAAATTAAGATTTTTATGTTTGCAGTATCCAACATGAAGGCAGTATCTGGATTACTTCTTAATGATATCAGCCATCCTTAGAAAATAGTTCAGAGCAAGAGATGACTCACTTTATGTAGTTCCTAGACAGACCAGAGCAGATTTTAGATTATCTACTATTATCACTAACTAATAGAGGCCAAGCTATTCCTACCTTCACATCATCAGATCTTAAGCAATGTGTGTCCTGCCATCAGTCACAGTCAGATGTAGACAGGGTAAGATGAACATCATCTGTTCTCCCTGTTGTGCTCATCCATCACTGCCTTGGGGGAATTCCATAGAGCCTAAGGAGGAATTGTAAGTAGTGTAGAAAATGAACCCAGAATGAGAACTTAGAAGAAACATGTGCTTGTCCCAACTTTGTTATAAAAATAATAGAATTTTAGGATGTTAGCTTTAAAGGGACCTCATAGATCATCTTGCCCAGTGCCGTCATTTTAAAGATGAGATTCAGAGTGAGGAAGTGACTTGGCCAATGCCATATCCAACCCATCATTGATTATTTATTGAGGAACAGATGAACTGAAGTGAGAGATGTGCTCACAGACAGATCCTGGACTCAGAATCTTGGATATTCTACGGAAGAGAGGGACTGTGTCTGGGGCCAATCAGTATCTCTCACTGTTCTTCTAATTTTCAGTATATTAAATAGGGTACAGTGAACCCCCTACCCTCCACTCAGGTTTACCATGAGGTTAGAACAAAATAGAGGTATTTCCTCACTTACTTTTTTTGGTCTTACTTGTCACTCTTCTATTCTTGTTTTATTAATCCCATGTCATAAGATAAACTCTTGTTACCACCATGTCTTTAGAAGATCACAAGAAACACTAAATCTAAATGTAGATGTCATCTTTCCCAAGATTAAATGTTATGCAAATATAAGGGGTAATTGGGAATGGTTTATCTATTGTTTGATAGACTGTTCCTTACCCTATTCGGCCATTGTACGGAAATTGTGTGTGTGTGTGTGCATGTGTATCAAGGGTGGACAAAGTAGAGGCAGGTGGGGAGAGAAAGATGAATGAAGCCTGGATGGACAATAGCAATTTGGAGACATAGCCTAATAAGGAGACAGTACAAGGAGGCTTTAATTGGAAAACAAACTATCAGTTGCATAATCTAAGCAGAAACCAACTCTGACCAAATTGCTCATACAGTGATAAAAAATAGGTTTGAATGTACTAAGCCTCTTTTACCCAAACCCAACATCACTTGCCATCATATATAATCAAGAAATAACTCAGTAGGCATCTTTCCTATGTCATAATATAATGTGTGGTTCTTGAAAACATGACTGATGCAAACCTGTAAGGATGCTAAATGCCATGTCACTTGTCACTAGTAGAACTGAGCTCCCAGTCAACCCATTCCATGTGACCCAGTCATCATGGGGCCTAACCAGAGGTCTGTACTTCTCAAAATGGGGATCCTACTCATGGTGTTAAACTGAGGCCAGAAAGCCCCATAATGAGTATTTGTGAAGTGTTAACTTTAATTGACAATTTAGGGAAGGAAGATACTAAGTTATTTAACAAACAGTTTAAAGTATCGTGGGGATATCCTACAGTCAAATGCAAAACCTGCATACTTATAGAAAAAAAAATGACTAAAAGAAGTTTCCCATACCACGTGCTTGAGGTAATCTCATAGGCCCTTGGGTCTGTACCTTTGTCATCTGTGCTATAAGGGAGATGTACTTCACCTTACCGTGTACCAGGCATTGGATGAAAGTTGTCCTCTGGGAGGAGCTGTGTCCCTAGTAAGACAGACATGGCTTTCTTGGGCTGAAGTCAAATGCCGTAGAGAAACTCAAGTGTCAGGCATCAGCTATCAACTATCTGCAGTTGGAGTAATGAGTACCTCACTGCCGAGAGGAATCTGGGCTGCACACACCACAGATCCCCTATATCCTATCTGCTAGCTGCTCCCCATACTTACCCTGTAACACAAATCTGTGATGAGAATTAAAAGGACTCAAGTCTGGGTGTGTTTTGCAAATACATGCCCCCCCTGAGAGAGCAGCTGATTCCAATAAGAATCATCTAAGGTCTTCAAGGGCTGGATTAAATTCAGAAGCAATTCCACGCAGAAAAAACACAAGAAAAGCCAAATGCCTGTCTCCCTCAAACACATTATTATTATTATTTTAATTTTAGTTAATGAATAGTATAATATTGGTTTCTGGAGTAGAATTTGAGGATTCTTTATTTATATACAACACCCAGTGCTCATCACAAAAAGTACCTTCCTTAATACCCTTCACCTGTTTATCCCATTCCCCTACCTACCTCTCTCCATCAGTCCTCAGTTTGTTCTGTAGCATTGAAAGTCTCTTATGGTTTATTCCCTTCCCTCCCTCCCTCCCTCTTCTCCCCATATGTTCATCTGTTTTCTGTCTTAAAATTCATGTGAGTGAGATCATATGGTATTTGTCTTTTTCTAACTGACTTATTTCACTCAGCATAATACATTCTAACTTCATCCATGTCATTGCAAATGACAAGATTTCATTTTTTTTAAAGATTATTATAGAGAGAGAGAGTGTGTGTGAGCATGAGCAGGAAGGGCAGAGGGAGGAGGGAGAATCCCAAGTAGACTCCACCTGAGCACAGAGACTGATATGGGGCTTTATCCCATGTTTCATTATTTTTGGTGCCTGAGTAATATCATGTTATGCGTGTGTGTGTGTGTGTACACATACATATGCGCTACATCTACTTTATCCATTCCTCAGTCGATGGGCATTTGAGCTCTCTCCATGTTTGGCTATTGTTGATAATGCTGCTGTAAATGTGGGAGTGCATGTATCCTTTGAATCTGTATCTTTGTATTCTTTGGGTAAATACTAGGTAATCAACTGCTGGGTCATAGTGTAGTTCTATCTTTAACTTTCTGAGGAAACTTCATACTGTTTTTTTCAGAGTGGCTGCACCAGTTTGCATTCTCATCAGCAGTGCAAGAGGGTTCCCTTTCCCCCAACATCCTCACCAACATCTCTTGTTTCTTGTGTTGTTAATTTTAGCCATTCTGACAGGTGTCAGGTGGTTTCTCATCCTGGTTTTGATTTGTATTTCCCTGATGCTGAGTAATGTTAAGCATCTTTTCATGTGTCTGCTCTGGATGTCTTCTTTGGGAAAATGTCTATTCATGTCTTCTGCCCATTTCTTAACTGGATTGTTTTTTGGGTGTTGATTTTGATAAGCTCTTTATAGATGTTGGATACTAACCCTTTATCAGATATGTCATTTTCAATTATCTTCTCCCATTCTGTAAGCTGTATTTTATTTTTTGTTGATTGTTTCCTTCACTGTGCAAGAGGTTTTTATCTTGGAGTCCCAATAGTTAATTTTTGCTTTTGTTTCCTTTGTCTCATGTGACATGTCTAGTAAGAAGTTGCTCTGCCTGAGGGCAAAGAGGTTTCTACCTGTGTTCTCCTTTAGGATTTTGATATTTCTTGTCTCACATTTAGGTCTTTCATCCATTTTGAATTGATTTTTGTGTGTGGTGTAAGAAAGTGGTCCAGTTTCATTCTTCTGCATGTTGCTGTCCAGTTTTTCCCAATACTGTTTATTAAAGAGACTTTTTTCCCATTGGACAGTCTTTCCTGCTTTGTCGATTAGTTGACTATATAGTTCTAGGTCCAGTTCTGGGTTCTCTATTCTGTATTCTGTGTATATCTGTTTTTGTGCCAGTTCCATACTGTCTTGATGACTACAGGTTTGTGATATAGCTTGGTCTAGAATCCCTGATGCCTCCAGTCGTTTTCTTTCTCAGGATTGCTTTGGCTATTTGGAGTATTTTGTGGTCCCATACAAATTTTAGGATTGTCAGACACATTATATTTATTTTGGAGTGCTAGGATTTGTACTTAATGATAAGGATATTTGGGTCAGAAAATCCTTTCCCCTCTTTATGTACTCACCTGTGTAATACAATGATCATAAAATTGATCCTGGTAGTTAGAATTCATAATACTATTGTCTAGGAATAAAAATTTCCCAACCAAATGGTTTTCTTTTCTTTTCTTTTCTTTTCTTTTCTTTTCTCTTCTTTTTCCTTTTCTTTTTCTTTTTCTTTTAAGGTTCTTTCATCTGTTTTCTTCCAGGAAAAAGAAAGGAGGAGAATGTACTTTAAAATGCCTAAGAACATTTTCTTTATGTAAAAGTCTAGTGTTTCAAGGTTAAAAGAACTTGAGGATATGTCTTCTTTCTTAATTTGGAAAGTTCAAAAACTTAGAATTTTAAAAAACTTAAAATGTCACTTAGGTATATGGTTAGGTGTAACCCAAACACCTGATGCTAAATGCTGATATACATGCTGTCTTCATAGAACCCTTCTTACTTTTACTCATCTCAATTCTGAATTATTTTTTTCTCTTTTTTTTTTTTTTTACTTATCTTATGGAACTAGGGCAGCATAAGGAGGGGTAAGGTTAAGCTTAGAGATATATAATAAAGCAAACCAAGGTATTACTAAGAAAAATACAAGGTAGCTTATATTTTTAAAAAATGGTGAGGTACCATGAACTAAGGGCAGAAAAAATTAACTTACATGCACCTGAAGTTCAGAGAATAAAGTTGGGGGATGGGAAAGAAAAAGAAAAAAAAAAAACCACAAGCCTCATAAAACTAACACAAAGAAAGGAAAATCACTCCATTTATTTGGATTTGGTATTACTCATGATTACAAGCAGATACCAAAAGTAAACATTTTCAGGAAGGCAATAATAGAGGACAAATTTTGGAGGAAACACATGAAAATAAAAGTTATTAAAGGTAAATTATTACATGGATTCTGGATTTACTTTTATCTGATTTCTTAATTTCCGCTCTTAGAATTATCAGTTCCATATTATTTTTAAATTTTAAAATCATTTAATCACCCAGAAACCACTGAATTATATTCAATAACCTGCAGCTCTGTTTCTAATTTTCAGAGAGAAATAATTAATGCTATCACCAGAATCTTCCTTGTTATTGTTCTTTCTGGCCCAAGCAGAGCCCATCATCAATTACAGCCTGAATCAGTTAGCAATTGCTGTGAGAAAACAAAGCAAACAAGACAAATAAAACAAAAAACTTAGAATCTGTGGTGGTGAATTATAAAGTGTGTCTACTTTGGTAAGCTTAGGTAGGCTTGAAACATGTATCCCATGTTTCCCTTTGTTGGAATATTCCGGATCATTGTGGGTAATGAGAGACATGTTGCTCAAGATGTGGAAGGTACAAGATAAACCAACTCCTTTGTGTGGTCAGAAGCTTGGTGTGGAACCTAGGGCACTGTCACAACACACCCACATTGCTGCTTACCTCCTGGATCACATGGTTGGAGTGACAAGCCACCAGGCTGGTCTCTTCCTCCAGCTTTCCTGAATCTGAGCCAGATAAGTGCTCAGCTCTGCCTGCAGGGACACCCCTGTCTTCTAAGTTGGAGGTTTGGAGGGATGAGCAACTGAGACTGATCCCAGTCCTCCCTGCTCACCACCACATGTTCCAGTCTATTTAGGCTTCCCCTGTTCCCCACTCATTTTCTTTTCCTAAGTGCCTGCTCTTTGAAAGCAGCACTAGATATATAAACAACCTCATGCAGAAAGTATCGCCAGCTTTCACAGTTGCTCTAGGTCAGATACCTAAAATTTTCCTCTTTTCTTTCCTTTCATTCTGTTTTATAGCTACTAGAATTTTTGTTTGACCAAATCTTGTCTAATGAAGAATTTGGAACTAGAAATTGTTCTAGAGAAAAATGGGTGACAAGAAAATCTGAGAAAGTATGTGGTTAGACATCACTAAATGGGTAGAAAATATATATAAATCTCTTTCCAATTCAAATGCTCACCAAAGAGCAACTAGGATCTTCATAATCAAATGGGTAAGATGATTCATCTTGTGGACATCAGTCAGCCTATTTGCCTAGTTACCCATTCTTCCCATGGGCTCATGAAAAAAAGTGGCCATAATAGCAGGGATGATCATGCATTGGCTCAGCAACATGGTTTTTCCACTTATCAGGGCCAACTGGCTGCATTCACTGCTGAGTAGCCAATCTTCCAATAACAAATATCAACACTGAGTCCCGGTTGGGGTAGCATTCTCCGAGTGGATAAACCAGACACCTGGTGGAAACTTGATTATATGGGACCAATTCCATCATGGAAGGGGCAGCACTTTGCTCTCATTGGAATAGATACTTTGGATATGGACTTCTCGTCTCTGTTCATAATGCTTCTGCCAAAACCAATATCCCTGGATTTATGGAATATCCTATGCACTGTCATAGTATTTCACACATTATTCTGACCAAGATGTTTATTTAAAAGCCAATGAAGTAGGCATTGTGGCCATTCTCATGAAATTCACTGCTCTTACCACCCTCCCCGTGGCCCTGAAGGAGCTGATTTTACAGATTGATAGAAAGGCTTTTGAAGTCTCAGAAACACTTCCAGTGTTTGCTAGAGTGGCACCACCTGGCAGGGCTAGGAAATGTCACACAGGATGTTAATGCTCTAAGTCAGTGATCAATGTATGGTAATATGTCTACTATAGACAGATTCATGGGTGTGATTATAAAGGAATGGCTGTGGAAATTTATCTTCTTACTATGACACCCTCATGTTGGACAAGTAAAAATTTTTGCTTCCCCTTCCTGAAACTTTGGGCTCTGATGGTCTAGAAGGTAGTTTCCAAGTGGAGAATACTTTCACCAGAAGAGACAACAATGGTTCAGTCAAATAGTTAAACTGGAAATTGAGACTGTCCACTGGATGCTTTGGGCTTTTCATACCAGTAATCAATAGGCAGAAAAGAGGGATATTTGTATTGGCTGGGTTAATTGATTCTGATTATTAAGGGAAATTGAGTTGCTGCTTCACAGAGGGGGTAAACAAAGCTCTGTTTGGAATATAGATGGCATCTCTGGAGTGCCACTTAGTATTCCCATGCCCTATGCTTAAAGCCCCTGGAAAACTAAACAACCTAATCCAGTCAGGGTCACTAAGGGTGTAGGCTCTTTGAGAACAAGGAACCATGACCAACGAAGGTGCTTGCTTAAGGCAGTGGGGATGAAGAATGGGTAATGGAAGAAAGTGGTTAAACGACAACAACAACAATAACAACAACTCAGCTATGACTGGGACCAATTTTAGAAACATGAGAAGTTTGTGTAAATCTTGTGCAGGCTTGAGTTTTCTTATATAGGCATTCACATGCATCTATGATCAGCTGGAAGTCTGGGTGGGACATGAGGCCCTTCTCCATGGGGCCATTCATCCTCTAGAAGGCTAGTTCCCTGTGGTTTCATACTGTAGCAGAATTCCAAGTTGAGCAAAGAGAGATGAAAAAAAGGTAATGCCATACTATGATTTTGGCCAGCCTAGATTTGGAGCATGCAGAGACTACTGGGTTTTAATACAAAAGATATGGGTATAACAGGGTCCTTCACTGGGCTGTTAATTCAGTTAATGTACCATGGAAACTTAGAGTTTATCAAGTGCACTAGGATGCTAATAAATCTGTCTTTGAGCAGAAAGTCTGAAAAAATTGTTAAAGCTTCAGCTTTTGATCCCATATTTCACCTACTTAGAATTTGCTTCATTTTTTTTCAGTTTGTTACTGAGAATTCAATCAGGTTTTTCCAGTGTTACCTTTGTATCTCTAATTTTAATACTTCATAGAGTTTGATCTTTTCAGTTTCCTGATTATCCCTACTAATGTCAACAGAAAGTTTATTTGGGGTTCCCAATGAACTCCTCAATTTAACGTTGTCTAAATAATTTTTTTTTTTTAGATCCTGTGCAAACTGTAGCTTTTAAGGCAAATCATCTAAACTTTTTTCCATTTATCTAATTTGAGCCATATGAACTCACCAACTTTTAACCTTTTTTAACTCTAAAAAATGGCAGTTTCAGATAGTTCAAATAGTATATTACTGAAAATTTCTTTGCTTCTTCCCCTTTGTCACAGTGTCCTCGAGATGTTTCCTGGCATTTAATACCAGCTGGGACCCCCCATCTTTACATACTCCTTTCAGAGGCAGTTCCCCTCATGTCTGGCCTACTTAGCTGACCAGCTCAGGCATTTAGGAGAGTGAAACATCACCATTAACTGCAGGATCAAAAGGTAACAAGAGGAAGATAGTAAGCAAAGAATGCAGTGAAATCTCATCCTTTCTCTTGTGAAAATGTCATTGTCCCCAGGAGGTATACATTCATTTTCTTCTTTTATTGTGTTTGAACTATACTGGGGTAATAATAGTCTGGTATTTAAGGCAGTTTAAGATGAAAATTTTCCTGTTGAGTAGTTTCCATGTGTTGGTTAGTACCTTATAAAAATCTGCATTAATTTTTCATATTGCATTTATAATTACAATTTGCTTAGAATCCAGAAAGTGAAATTGGTGAAGGGGGATATGTGTGGAGATAAGTTGCAGGAATGGGTGAGAGAATAGCAATGGGGAATTTGTATTTTCATTTCTTTTCTTTTCCTTTCTTCCTTTCTTTCTTTCTCTCTCTCTTTTTAACCTCTCTCTTTAAAAAAATCATTATGCGTTTTAGTTGAGAGACAGATAACTGGCATGTTCTACTTCTGTTGATGTGTACAAACCTGTAGTATATATTTATAGTCTGTCATTACAAAAACAGACATGGAATCATAACTTGCTTGAGCAGGGGAGGAGTTTTAATGATATATCAGGTTGCTAACTGAGTCTACTGGGTTTGTCATCCGACATCTTTTCCAAGGGGTACAATCATTCAGGTGATACTTGGTCCCTCTCAGGATACTCCTGCAGTGTGAAGTAGTCTGTCCTATTTGATGCATTTCCAATAATTAATAGTTTTCTTAAATGAGCCAAAATCTGTCATGAAATGTTTGCCTATTGATCCTGGTTTCTCCATTAGAAGACTATTTAGAAAAAAAACAAATTGAATTTCATTTGCATAGCACAGAGTTAGGAATTGCGGTTTTGTGTGAATGCTGTAAATTAGAAAAGACTATAAGCAAATATATGCTATTATTACTGTTTCATATGAAAAACGTCATATATTTGAAATCAGCCATTAGGGTAATGAATTGAATAATTTATTCAAAAATGACCTAAGCTTCTTTGTATAATTAAATTCCTCAATTAGAGTAATATTATCCAAATGCTAGTCACTTACACTTAATTGGAAGTATTTTAGAAGCTTTTTGTAGGGGTATGAGTTGTATTTTACTTTTTCTAAAGGTAAGTCAAGGGATGAATATATGCTTTACAAGTAGATTCATAATGTTCAGTTAAATATTAATCTAACCTTTGTGTATTTTTTATGATTTACTTTATAAAGTGGGATTTAGATACAACTACTTATAAATATTTTTATTAGAAGGAGATATACCTGAAAAGAATTCTTTAAACTCTTTTTTCTTTGCTTATCCTACACTGTGCATATCTACATGGCAAGTCATAGTTTTGTACTAAGAATTAGTCCAATCAAAAGTTAGATGAGGAAATAATAGACATTATGTGATTCTTATTATATATTCTTCTGGGAGTTCATCTGCATATCAGTAGGTATCATTCTGAGAGAGAGGTTTATTTTTTTCTCTAATGCTTTACTCCACTTTCTCTTAAACTCAATCACACAATAATGTCATTGGTCCCAAGTTAGATGCAAAAACTGAACGGCTGAGACACACACGGACTTAGTCATCAGTCCAAGGCCACACAACCAGCTGAGCAGCCATCAGGTCGAATTTACTATTTTAGTATAAGTCAAGATCATCTACCTGACTTTGCTCTCCATGTCATTCTGATGGGATTCCTTGCAATGCTAGAATGCATTTTTTGCTTCCTCAAAGCTCTTTAAGACAAAGTATCAGACTGATTTAGCTGACCCTTGAGTGAAAGTCGATGTTTCCATTTTGGGTGTTTGCAAATAAGCCTCATTCCTTTGTTTGGACCAGGAACTCTTGTCTAGAGAGCCCTAAGCCTTAACATAACTATTCATAGAGTGCTTGGAGGTTCCAAGTGACCTTGGCTGCTTTGAGCTGCTCAGTGTTTACAACCTCACACCCACCCCGCAGGTTCCTTGCTTTTTAGTTTTATTTCTCTCTCCACCCTAATCTTGAAGAAAATACCTGGTGGGAATTAAGTCCTTCTGGTATCTTTGCTCAGGTTTCTGTGTGTTCCAACCCAATCTCTTGCACTCATTTCCCTGAAAACCTTCCAGCCCGCCCTGTCCTGTCCATGGTCCAGAATGCCACCAGTGTTCTTAACTCCACATTGCCCACCCCGAGGAATCAGCCGTATGTAACTTACTGTATAAAATTAGTACCACAAGGTAGACTTTAGCCTACCTTCTCAGAGAAAGTTGTCGTGTCCATAGGTCCTAAATCAGTATCACTCAGCCAAAATCAAGGAGTCAGAAGAGCCTCATTCTGTCTGGATGTGAGGATCTGTTCTTTGAGTCTTCCAGCCATCTGATGGCTACCAGCATTCCTTGATTTATCACCCCATCACTCCTATCTCTGCTGCAACCACCTTGTCTTCTTTTCTATGCATGCCAAATTTCCTTCTGCTTCTCTCTTACAGAGAGATTTGTGACTCCATTTAGGGCCCACCTGGATAAACCAAGATAATCTTCCCTCTTTCCCAATCTAAGATCCTTAATCACATCTGCAGAGTCTCTGCCATAGGAAATAACATTCACAGGTTCTGAGGCTGAGGATGTAAAGTTATCTTTGGGGCCATCATGTTGCCTACTGTAGTCACCTATACCCCCAAACTCTAGCAGCTTAAAACAATAATACATATAATCTCATCCTTTCAGTGAGCTAGGAATATGGGTGTGGCTTCAGTGAGGCCTCTGGGTCAGAGTGTCTCCTAAGGCCACAGCTACCACAAGACTTGATTTGGAAGGACCCACTTTCCTCATGTGGTTGTTTGAATATTTAGCTCTTCATGGGTAGTTGGATTGAGACCTCGGTTCCTCATGAGTTATTGGCTGGAAGCCTCTCTTCTGTCCTTGCTACATGGACTTCTTTGTAGATCATCTCACATCATGGCAGCTTGCTTCATTAGAATGAGAAAATGAGGATAGGTTCACTAAAAGTGCCTGGAAGAGGGTGTTAGCAAGGCAGAAGACAGGTATTTTACCTGATCACAGAAGTCACATGCTATAACTTGCCTTGTTCTACTCATGAGATGAAAGTCATTAGGTCCACCCCAAGCTCAAGGGGAAGGGATTACATGGGGACATGGATACCTGGGAACAAGGGTCATTGGGAGCCTTGTCAGAACCTGCCTACCTCAGCTCTGCAAACTGTTGTGTGCCTTAGCCTATGTTTTCCCTTTGTGCTGACCCAAGAGGTCCCCTTGGAAAACTCTTCCATAAGCTCTTACTCTGATCTTCAATGGCATTTTTACAGTGAAGTGTGTTCAAGCACTACTTAAAATTCCACATTTTATTAACTCCTTTGTGTCATCTATAGCTGTTCATACATTTGACTCTCCCATTAAGCTGAGGGTTCTTTGAGGTCAGGGGCTCAGCCATCTTTCTCCTCTGTGCTCAGTACCTCTCTGGTAATGTCCAGGATAGAATTAGTGCTCAGTAAATATTGTTCTGAATAATAGTTGTTTTCACGGTTGCATAATTTGGTGGTTATTTGATTGAAATGTCATTGAAGTTCATTATTCATGATTTTCCTTGAAGAATTTGACTTAATCTACTGTGCTTTAGCAGTGTTTCTTCAACTTTATAGCATATATTTTGTAGGAATTCTGTTAAGATGCAAATTTTTATTCTCTAAGCCTGAGCTAGAGCTCAAGATTCTGAAGTTCTAACATGTTCCAAGCTGATGCCCATATTGTTTGACCAAGGGCCACATTTTGAATAATAGAGCATTAGAGAAATGGAAGCAGGGATAATGTAAAAGAGGTACTAGGGAGGGATATTTGAGTTAAAGTTAAAGAAATGTTCCCAAAGTGCAATTGGTATAAAAAAGAGTAAGTGTGTGGTGGGGTGTGTGGAGTGGGGATGTCATATAGTGTGTCTGTGTGTAGGTGTGGGTATGAACTAATGAGTTCATTTTCCCTGGGGTCAATCAGATGTAGGCTGGAAGTCCAGTTGTTGGGGACAATGTGACTTGAGTAACAATTAGAATTAAGTTGGAATTTTTTCAAAGTGATCTGTAAGGTGCTATTTTTCTGTTTAGGTCCTTAAGGGTGTCCATGTAAGAAAAATCTAAAACATATCTCATTTTATTCATTTTATCTATTGAACTTCCACATAAGATTTAATTTTTCAAAACAAATTTAGCTACTTAGAGTACATACTCACACACAAAAAGCACAAACACACGCAAGAGACATATTACACCAGCAGAGTTTTGATTCTGAGTCCTGATCAGAGAACATAGTCAGCTATTAAAGGAAAGATTCCTTGATGCACTGGTTTTCAATTTGTTATGTAGAGATTATTCTCTAATCTCAAAACCCTCGATTAAATTGCAGTGAAAACTCATGAACTACCAAAAGTGTGCAGTTGCTAAACAGCTCAAAACCCCACCACGTAAGCGAACTGACTCACAGAATGCACGGACAGTATGATGGTGTGCTTTGTTCCCAGGAGAGCCCCTCAGGACTGCCTTCATCCTGCGACCTATTTGTTCTTACTTGACAGCTCTGAGAGACAATGTGACATCATGGGAGGAACAAGAAGGTGGGAGTCCAGTGACAGGGTTGAGACTTGGCTCTGCCAGGAATAACTCCTACAGTTTTCCTCATGTCCTCTTCCCTCTCTGGGCCCCCGGTTTCCTCACAGGAGGGTAGTTCTCCATCAAGGGCTGGCAAACTTTCTGTAAAGGGCCAGAGAGTAAATATGTCATCCTTTGTGGACCCTACAACCTCTGTCGCAGCTGTTCAGCTCTAACACAGACAATATGTAAACAGGAGTGTGGCTGTGTTCCAGTCAGACTTTATAAAAACAGATGGTGAGCTAGAACTGGCCTGTGGGCCATACCTCGCTCGCTAACCCCTGCTCTTCAGCATTGCCACACACACCTGCCCAAATCAGAAGATTCATGACTTAAAATTATATGGGATCTGGTAAGTTTTCACTAAGATATTAATAGATTATCCTGGCTGGAAATACATTTGCTTTTGAACAGGGAACAGTAAGTATCTTAACTCAAAGGAACACAATGCTACAGAGGGTTCTCGGGCATCGGGGTCATGTAGCAGGCAGTGGTAGGGTTATTTTTGGTTCAAGGATCTTTGCAGGGCCCTGAAATTATGGCAGGTTGGAAGTTACTTGCCCTGTCTAAATGTAAGGTCAACCTGGTGACTTGGTTGGGAGGGGGGGAGCCATTAGCATTGAAGGGTCCCTGCTGAAACCTTCCTAGGATTGCTTCCTTGCTAGGACAGCTGAGAAGCCACCAGGGGAAACAATGAGCCCTGTTGTTGGAACTGTAAATAATGAACTGACTGCATAGTTCTGCTCCGCAGGGCCCCATACTGACTGCTATTCAATTGTAAATATCCCCTTTCTGCTGTGGTACCGGAGGACAGAGAGTTGTTGCTATATATTATGCTAAATATTCCCTGGAATCCAACTGCAGGAAGAGAGAGGGGACAATGCAGGTGGCAAAACCAATCCATTAACTTGCTATATGTCTGTTTCTGTCTCCTGATAACTCAAGGTGCTAAGACAACCCACGCCTTTCCTTTGAGACAGCTGGATATTTTTATAGGTAGGGAATGCATATATGTGTATATGAATACATTGCTATTTGATTCCTTCAGTGGCACCTTTCTGGAGATGAGAGACTGACTTAGACCATTTATTTTTTTCCTGCAGTATTTTCCCTCTTTCACTTGGTCTTGTTCTGCTTTAGCTGATGAAGAACCTTTCCCTGGAGAAGCTATTGAATGGGTGGGGAGATATTTCAGAGACGCTTAAATTAATATTCGTTTCCCACCCAGTGCCCATTGCTGTCACTAAGATCCTAGCTTGGGTTCCTAACTGATTATTATTGCATTAACTCTTCCTAGCTGTGATCCTTTCATTTGTCAGTTTCCTGACAAGATGGATTTTGTACGCACACTTGTGTTTTTGAACTTCGAGACCCTGAAGTCTCAACTATGACCTGGTCCTCTGGATTCTGCCTGTTTCTGCATCCATTCTGTGAACCTGATCTCCAGGCTTTTAGGATTCCTACTAAGCTTTTGAAACTTTTCCTTGCTGGACACTGGATAGAACAGGGCAGCTCAAAAGGTAAATTTATTATAGCTTCAGAATTTAAAGGGACCCTAGAAATCATTAATAACTCTCTGTTTTAATATGATGGCTGTGAGGTCAGAGCTGTTATCTGATTGGCTCATGTCATCGAGATTCTACACAAACATCAACCCCCTCTTGCTCCCCACCATCTTCCTCCCTGGGTAAGTTCTCTCCTTCTCTTGCATTTGGGAAAAAGTGTTTGTGTTTCCTCATATCCTCTCACAACTTGGTTCCAGCCTTAGGTTTGGAAATGGGTGGCTCTTAGAAATGCTGGGATCTTCCAGGATTTTGTTAACATCATGCTCCCAACTCTTTCAAGTGCCATCAATTTAAGGATGTGTTTGTGGCATACATCTCCCAAATGTCCAAGTGAGATACAAGTGGTAATTTCTCAGCACAGCATGCTTTAACTTAAAAATGGAACACAGCAGTGGGCATCCATGCTGTTACAAAGCCTTCCGTCCTCCTGTTCTTGGAGGATTTTTCACTGTCTTTTTTTTTTCAATAAGCCCCAGCCTGCAGACATATTGGCCAGATAATTCCTGGTTTTATTACCAAGAGTCCTTTCACATCACTCCTTCTAAGCCTTCTTTCAAGTGCCCAAATTCCTATTTACTGCTATAGAGCCCTGTAGCTCTCTTTTTCTTTACCATATATTCATTGATTAAAGTCCACATTCCACCCAGATGTTAGCGTCTCTCCTGCCCCCCCACCATCCTCTTCCTGGGGCAGTCCACTCCATTCTAGTAAATTTGGTGAGAAGATCTGTGTTTCCTCACATCCTGAATTTTTGTTCCCATAGTATCCTTATCAAGTCATTCTGGTAAACCAGGCTGTCCAACATAAAGTGAGGGAACTTGGGAGTTTTCCTTTCTCCCCTATCTTGTGCCAAGAAACAGAGAATTTAGACTAGACTCAAATTTCAAACTTCCCCTATTTTTAAGTCAATTATTTTGGCAATTTTTCAAAAAAATATAGTCAGTGGCTTTGAGGGGAAGAAGGAAAAAAATCTTTGTTGTTCCCCATTATGAGAGTGGAGGCTATGTCAGATATCCACGTAGGCATCTTTATGTTTTCTTCTCAAGTGCTTCTCCAACTTTGTCTAACCAAAAACCAAGGTAGGCAGAGGGCTCATGAATCAGCTTAACCTATTTTCCCTTGCAGTTGCAACAAAATGGTGTCTCCAGAGGGGCTGTGTTGTAGAGGGAGGGTGGAGTTTGGAGTCTCTATTCTTAGATTCCAACCCTCACTCTGCAAATAACTTAGCTGCCTGCCTGACTTTAGTTAAATCATTTTACCTGTTTGGAATGCAATTTCCTGAAGGAATACTTTGGCAGCAAGAAACAGAAAAATGGAGCAATCGTAGTTTTACCAAACAGAAGGTCAGGCTCTGCTGTAACCTAGTATCTGACCATTGGCATTCTCTGCTTTGGTTTCAGTAGCTTTATAGCATTCAGGCCAGGAACTCTGCTGTTTTCCTGGCCTGGCCTGATTGTCTCAATACAGGAGCTGTGGCTCCAGGCCTTCGGTCTGCATTTAGGGCCGGAAGAAGGGGAGGAAAGTAGCCCTCTGTTTCTGAACCTGTCTCTAGCAAAAGGAGTAGCCATCTCAGAAGCTCCCAGAAGACATTTACTCTTTGGACAGAATCACAGCAATACCCCAGCTGCAAGAGAGGCATAAGCACTCAACTGTTCCATTCTCTGTGGTGGAGGCAAGGAGAAGAAAGGGATTTTGGTTATGTGTTGAGTTAGCCAAGCCACAGTGTCTGCCACAACTTCCTCCTATATAAAAGCAGAGGTTGTGCTATAAATGATCCCGAAGACCTCTCCAGGATCCAACTGTTTGTAAATCTCTGAATAAGGAGAAAGAATTCAGCATGTAGCATCAGTATGTGGCAGCTCCTGGCTTCTGTGTAAGTCCTCCCCCAGGGAGGTGTCCTCTGATATTCTAGGTGCAAGTTGGAGGAGGAGTTGGAGAAAGAATTTGGAGGAAACATTGATCTTGCATCTCTCTGGGTTTCTCCAGAGAGTAGTGTAGTCCTCCCATGGTAGCATGGGGGCATCCCCAGAAGGAAACAGAGGAGGCCAATATCCATAAGATCATGCTGTCTTGGCAATTCTAAGAAAGGGGAAAAATGAAAACATCTATACAGACAGAAATGTTCCTAAGAGAGGTAGCATACATGTTTGTATTACATGATGATGTTTGTATTACATGATGATTTTTCAATGAAATTATTGTAATGATTTTCAATTTTAGAATTTTAGAAAATCTAGAGACAAGCATTTTCATTTAAAAAATTCCTTTCCACACATGAATGAGGTCATACAGGCTTGTGGCAGAGGGTAAGGGAAGGGGTGATTGGAGGAAGGTGGTCAGAAGTTTCAAACTTCCAGATATAGGACAAATATGCCCTAGAGATGTGAGGTTCCATATGACTTGAGCTAACCCTGCTGCATGATATGCAGGAGACTTGTGGAGAGTAAATCCTATGAGTTTTCATCATAAGGAGAAAATACTTTACCTGTTTTTTTTTTCCTTTTTATTGTATCTCTCAGAAGATGAATGTTAGCTGAACCTATTACAAGAATCATCTCACAATATATGTAAATCAAACCATCATGCTGTATACCTTAAGTGTATACAGTGGTGCATGTCAATTATCTCTTGATAAAATTAGAAAAAAATGTCTTCCACTCACATATCTAATCTTGCATGATTACAGTCTTACATGCATACCATTTTTTGACCTGATTTTTCCACTCACCATGAACAGGTTATTGTTGTTGTTGTTGTTGTTATTATTATTATTATTTGGCAGAGAAAGGTATAAGAGGAAGTGAAATGGTAATGACTGAAGTTGTCATAGAAGGCTGGAGAGAGAGGGGTAGGGTAATTCTGGTTTCCTTTTGAGAAAGTTGGTTCCTTCACCGATGTGTCCAAGTTCTTTGTGTGATTACAAAGATGGAGACCTAACAAGGAAAAGTAGCTTATGGCTACTGTGAGAGTGTGATAATCTTCAGGAATCCAAAATAGGTACCTAACAGCCAGCTACCTCTTGGCTCTTCTTAACCACTTGTAGGAAATAACTTTGACCTACCAAGCTCACCCATCTTTGCATTTATGGAGAAAGCTGCTTCATAGTAGTACTTTAGAAGGACATGTTTGCTTACTGTATGCTTTAAGCACATTCTGAGAAGAAAATATGCTTTCTGAGAAGGACTGGGTCCTCTAATACCAGGATCATACACAGAAAAGCTGATGGGAGCCAGGGAGAGCATATAATGTGTGATTTCCTCAGTGAGAAATGACAGGGAATGATATATGGGTGTTAACTGAGGAGTACCTAGACCTTGCCCTCAGATCTTCATCTGTTTAATGCTGTATGAATTTTTGAGTATTTGGATCTCTCTTCTGGTACACAAGAGTAGGGATATTCATTTTTGAGTGTATGGGTTACTCACAAACCATTGTAGTTTGCCCTGTTGGAGATATATTGCATTGATGACTCTGGCTTTGTTTTGTTTTGTTTCCTGTTTCTGGACATTGAATTGTAGGATATTTAGAAGTGATAAGTTTAATATTTCAGGAATCATTAATGCAGTTGGCCAATGATATTAAGTTGAGCACACAGTATTGCATTTCTTGGCTTCTTTGTGGTTCATTGGAACAGTGTAACTAGTTTTTAGAAATAGTTTTTAGGGGTATCTGTGTGGCTCAGTTGGTTAAGTGACTGCCTTTGGCTTGGGTCATGATTCCAGGGTCCTGAGATCGAGCCCCCTGTTGGGCTTCCTGCTCAGCAGGGAGTCTGCTTCTCCTTCCCTTTTGTTGCACCCCCTGCTTGTGCTCTCCTGCTCTCTGTCAAATAAATAAATAAATAAATAAAATCTTTAAAAAATAATTAAAAAATAAAAAATAGAAGTAAAAATAGTTTTTAAAAGCATTAACTGATGAGTTCACCTCCATGTTAAAGAATTCAGTTATGTATTGTATGTGTGATAATTGTTAGAACGTTCTTTTCCTCTGGTACAGGTAGCTAACAATGTTCAAGGTTGTTGCTTCTCCATTTGTCTGTTCACAAAGAGCAGAACACTGGCAGAAACTGATAAAAGGAGTGAGAAATATACCTTTGTTGGTAAGCCATTTAAATTTGGGAGGTATTTACTACTATTCCAACATTTAGTCTATCTTGACTGTAAAACTTTCTTCTAACCTGGAAGGAATTTGAGATCTTTTACCTCAGGCCATAAAGAAAAAGTGAAACTGTCAGGGGATATATCAAAAGTTTAAATATAGCATATAAATATAGATTTGCTCAAGAGAATGGGAAGTGAACCTAGTTCTGCCTTCTCCTAGTGATTAGTTATGTAATTTGTGACACATCACTTGTTTATCCAGTGGTCCATTAATTCTTTTAAGAAAGGCAGGATGATGTCACGTCTTTCCTTTTATTTATCCAGTTTTCAAGATAATTAATTGGTTCCCTCAGAACTTTAGAACATCTTCTGATTACCAATTACCTAGACTATGAATCCATTGTAATTCTTACCTCATTAAAGCTCAAATTATCTGTCCCATGAGGTATCTCTTTGAATTGGCTCCTATGTACTTTTGGAATCACCCTGGTAGTCTTTGACATGTTCCATGTTCTCTGTGATGTCAAGATATT
The DNA here is from genome assembly GCF_010015895.1 of Lontra canadensis. Classification (NCBI taxonomy): domain Eukaryota; kingdom Metazoa; phylum Chordata; class Mammalia; order Carnivora; family Mustelidae; genus Lontra; species Lontra canadensis. Next base: position 6,344,058 of record NW_022631076.1, on the reverse strand, counting down.
CTAGGCCCAAAGCAGGGATCAGTCATTTATACAAGAAGCTTCAGTTTCCTTGAATGGAATAGGGTTTTAAGACTGGAGTCTGGACTTGCTATTGGTATTAGTTTGGTCACATTCTTCTAAACATTTCATGGGTAGAAGTGGGAAAAAATATATATAAATGATATGTTGTGAGTTCATACAGATATTTCTAATTTAAATTCAAGACTATAAGGCTTCAACTTAACTTCCCCTATTACTGTTGGGAAATAATTTTCCATAGATCTCTTTTGTTCCTGAATACCTTGAGAGCAGAGATACTGCCCACCTTTGTTCCAGACTATCTTCTGAAGGATATTTGTATAGCAAACAGCTTTAAAAGATGAAAATAATGTCTCTCTCTGAAACAAAGGGTGGATTTTTTTTACTGTCTAGTATTTAAAAAAAAAAAAAAAAACTCCCTCCAGGATAAAGGCTAGTGTATCAGCCCAGGTAGGAGAACAAATAGGATAGATGTATTAAAAAAAAAAAAAAATAATAAGGAATTTGGCTCATGTGATTTTGGGGACTGGCAAGTTAAAAATCCCTAGGGCAGACCAGCAGCAGGCTGCAAACTCAGGCAGGAGCGGATGTTGCAGTCTTGAGGCAGAATTTCTTGTTCTCCAGTTTTTACGCTTAAGGCCGTCAACTGATGGAGTGAGGCAGACCCACATTATGAAGGGTGATCTCCTTTACTTATGGTGAATTGATTGTAGGTGTTAATAATATCTATAGAACATCTTCACAGCAACACCTAGACTAGTATTTGACTAGATCACTGGAAAATGATCACCCAGTGCTATGGTTAGAAAACTAACCATCACAAGCAGGTTTGCTTGCAGACTACTATAAAAGATTCAGTTTCCTCAAACTTCAGGTGACTCAGCTATGATGCAGGCTTGCTGGTGTACAAGGATCTAGGCTTCTCTGTGTCACCATTATGGGTTTTGTGGGGCAAAGAGAATTGAGGCGAACATAATGCTCATGCTTCTTGCTGTAAATAATGATGTACTAAGTAGTAAATTATTTTGTCTCTTGTCCAAAGTACATTCCATTATCATCCATGAAGCGTGGTGGGCTTACCCGTAGGGCAAAATCTTAGACCCTTCACAATTTTTGACAGTTATTTGTACTTTTTTTCTTTCACTGAGAATTTTGGTTTGAAGAACATGAACACAATGAATAACAGAATGTCCCATAATTACTTAGTTTGCTTTATCCCACCTTACCCACAATATTTTCTTAGAATAATAGTAGTAATGACACCACTGCTTATTATGATTACCAAGAATAGTTCCTTTTTTTGGCATATCATTTGAATTTTCTTATCCCTATTCTCTTATTTTCTTAAGGTCATACTAAGTCTACATTGTCAGATTATATAGTCATGAAATTCTTCCTTAATGCCCTCATTTAGCCTTAGTTTTACATGTAATACCACCAGTTCTCATGTTGGTTTCTCTCTAGTAATTTTGGTTGTCTGAATTTTTTCTGTGGCAAATTCCTTAGGAAGGTCTTCTGGGGAGAGTATGACAGTACGACATGAATTCTTTGATGCTAATAACAATCTGTCTTTTACACTTGAAGGTCAGTTTTGTTTGTTATAAAGTTTTTGTCCCATGCTGTCTTTCCTTGTGTGTCTAAAATATATTTTTCAGTATTCTTCTGGCATAAGATGGCATAAAACTTATCTTTTAAAATATATGATGATAATTTTATTTTCTTTCCCTTGTAAGTCACGGGATGAGCGTACCTAGGTAACTAAAGGTTACTTTTTCTTAATTTTTAAAAAATTTTTTAAAGATTTTATTTATTTATTTGACAGACAGAGATTACAAGTAGGCAGAGAGGCAGGCAGAGAGAGAGAGGGGGAAGCAGGCTGAGCAGAGAGCCTGATGCGGGGCTCAATCCCAGGACCCTGAGATCATGACCTGAGCCGAAGGCAGAAGCTTAACCCACTGAGCCACCCAGGTGCTCCTGTTACTTTTTCTTTAAAGTCCAGGAAATTTATTAGCATACATCTTGGTGATGATAGTCTTAGTTTTATGGTGTGCTCTTTCAATACTTTATATCCTTTTTTCCATGAAATTTTCCATGAGCTAAAGTTTTTACTGTTTATTAGCATTTATTTTTGCTTTCTGCAGAAAACGTATTACTTATATGTTTGATCTTCTTTGCTAATCTTTAATAATTGTCCATTTCTTTTAAATCGTTGTTCTTTCTATTTGATTTTTGGCAATTTCTTTCTTTACACCTGCTGTTTATCTTAAGGTATTATTTGGTGTGGTCCTTCTCTTTTGTTTCCCTTCTAGGTTAATCTTTCCTTCTGTAATATATTTCTTGTTTTAATTTTTGAGTTTATGCCTCATTTCTGAATTTTATAATTCTGATTTATATTTTTTATTATTTTAATAATTTATTAATATATACATGCTAATTTTGAGTTATTTTTACAGTTTTAATTCACCTCCCCTCCCTTTCTTTTGAGCATGCTTTGATGACTTCATTATATGCAGGGATATTATTCTGTTTTTTTTTTTTTTTTTCTTTTTTTTTTTCTGTTGCTTTCATAGTAACTCTGTGTGGAATTTGATCTCAAGCTTTTCCAATGCTCAGATTAATGGATTTTAGTTTTCCTGAAATTTTAGAAGTACATTCAAACAGGTTTTTTTTTTTTTTTTCATAAAACTTCTTTTGCTTTTGTTGAACATTCAAAAATACAATGGCTCCCATTCTGACATTTCCTGGTGCTATTTTATCTCTCCCCACTTTTATTTGAACATTCCTTTCTCTGTATTGTCTCAGTCCTATTCAGTCTTCATTCCTAATGGTAGATTATACTCCATGTGGGGCGAGTGAGTTTCATGAGTTTATTAGGGTTAGTTTTCATATTCTCAGGTTCATCACACACCTGTTGGTTCCTTCTGCTTCTTCCCATACAGATGCAGATAACATATAGGTCTTGCACTGTCAGTCTTCTCTCCCTAAGTGGGTTCATGTTGGATACCTTGTCACCCAGCTTTGTTAAAAATGTTGTACATAGATTTTTAGTTTTTCTCTCTAGTTTCTCTATTTTTATACAGGGATTCAAGAAGACCAGAGATTGTGTGGCTATAGCAACTGTTGTCTTTTCAGAATTATCCTTTATTTTTTATTTTAAAAAATGTTATTTAACAACTACCATAATGTAGATGCTTAGAAATATTAAAGTGAACAAGATGTTGCTCCCTATGTGGAAGAACTAGTACAAAATTGAGGAAAAAGCTTTGAAAGCTGTGTCATTGTTCCTTTCAGTTTTTTTAACTTAAATTATTTTGCAAGCATGATATGCATACAGAAAAGTAGACATCTCTTAAATGTATGGTTCAATGAATTCTCAGAAATTGAACAAACCCATGTAACCAATATATACATTTAAAAATAAAATATTCTCGATCTCCATCAGTTTTCCACTTGCCCCCTTCCTTTCCAGACCCTCTGACTTATAGTAGCATGGGAATAATCACTCTCCTGACTTATAATAATGTATATTAGCTTTGCTTGTTTTTTGTTCTTTATGTGAATGGAATGATATGTACATTTTTTTTGGTGTTTTTTTTTTTCCTCAACATTATGCTTGTTATGATCATCATTGCTGCGTATAGTTGTAGTTTCATTTCTGTGTGAATATACTACAATCTATCCATTCTACTGCTTATAAACATTTGCATACTGATTTGAGACTGCTATGGATAGTGGTATTATGAACATTCTAGCACATGTCTTTTGACAAACAAATATATGCATCTTTGTTAGGTATCTACCCATCTAAGGATGGAATTGTTGAGTCAGAAATTAAGCATATATTCAATTTTAGTAGATACTTTGAAACTTTTTTCAAAGAGCTTTTATTGCCAATTACATTTTTATTCAGTGCTGGGGGTATGATCTGGGTAGAAGAAAGCTATGACCAAGACCGACTTTTGGAAAATAGTTCTGGGAATTCTTTGTTAGAGTAGATTGGAGGGGTGCCTGGGTGGCTCAATTGGTTAAGCAGAAGGCTCTTTAAGTTGGCTCAGGTCATGATCTCAGGGTCCTTGGATCGAGCTCCTCATTGGGCTCCATACTTAGCAAGGAGTTTGCTGGAGATTCTCTGTCTCCCTCTGTTCCTCCCCACCTCCCCACTCACACTTATTCTCCCTAAAATAAACAAATCTTTAAAAGAAAAAAAAAAAAGATTGGAAGAGGGAGACAAGGAAAATAAAGAATACAGTAAGGGATTAAAATATATTAAATGGAATAGAGGTAAAAGTATGGGCATGTGTCCCTGTATGCTTGTGGAATCGGCTAATCCTGTGTGAAGAAGAAAACGTAATGATAGTTTGTATGGAAATTTGAATGGGATGAGGATGCAGAGTTCAGATAGGCCATGCCAATGCAGAAAGACCTTGGTACTTACTTACATGCAACTCTATCCCTCTCCCTTAGCTCTTGTTCCTACAAGTTTTGAGTTGATCCTACAGGCTTCCTGGAGCCACGTAAATTAACAAATAAAAGACCATATATTTTTTATAGTTAACTAGTAATGCAGTGATTTTAGTAATGCAGGATCCTAATAACATAAAACACCCATTGAGAAGAATCTGCAATTACTGCCTTCCACTTCACACTACTATATCATTTTTATTTTATGTCACACACAAAAGTTCTTTAAAGGAGCTAATCGAGACTGACAGCTCCTGGCTGCTGCTCTTCTCTGTGAGGTAAACAAGTGAACACCCACTTCTTTATGCCTAGGCAGTGCTGCATCTACCTGGATCCTTGTGCTAAAAAGCCCAGAGCTCTCAATTGTCATCGCCTGGTTGCTGTGCTTTTCCCTAGCCCACCTTCTCTTATGAAGAGGATGGAAAGGGCTCCCTGATGGCCTGAGAAAGGGAATGTGTCACCACAACTCCACTTCATGCAGAAATCTCATTTTGCATGTGCTTTGCTATGTTCTACAGTTTTCTTCAGTCTTCAAGTACTGGTGAAATTTGCATGTGAACAGACTCTTTGCCTCTTATGGGCCCATCTGCTTCTGCTGTGAATTTTTCACCTGGAGCCGTAATTATAACTGACTGCAGGCGGAAATGCTTATGACGTCACTGTCAGGAGACCAGGGGTTCAGGTGGGAAAGAAGGTGCTGGAGCAGATGGACATCCTCTGAGCAAAGATCTTGATGTTTTGTAAATATTCACTGCCTAGTATGAGAGTATAAGGAAATACTGAAAACAGAAGGAAGGAAACTAACTATACCACTTCTTTTTGTTTTTCTGTTTTCCTTTCTAAGTTACCACCTGGCACCAGAAGTATACTGCCATGACTTATAGCCACTGGAATCACACTTTTAGTAAGCCTCGCTTTCCTAGGACCCAGAAAAATATGTCAAGACCCACTTGGCTTTCAGGTTAACAGGAGGCTCTGGATCCCATGATATCCTCTTTCCAGGAGTATATTTATATATACATATATGTATATATGTATATATAAAATTGTATATATAACACAAATTAACCAGGAGTAGCCCATGCAACAGTTGGAAGATGTTCCTAGGAGGAATCTGTCACACCATTTGTATAGCCTAGATCTCTTTCCACATTAAAACCAGATTCTTAATTCTTTTCGATCCAGCCCTACTCCTGTCTCATGATAACTCACGGGGCCATTGTTACAGGAAGCAGGAGGGGAAGATCTTCTTTTCCTTCACTATGTGTATGTGATTTGGAACTTCAGCTAATCAGCTGTCTAGGAAATTACCTGAACTATGTACTCTTCCTATGTGTGTGCTAAGAATATATTTTTTTAAGATTTTATTTATTTATTTGACAGACAGAGATCACAAGTAGGCATAAAGAGAGAGTGGAGGAAGCAGGCTTCCCACTGAGCAGAGAGCCCGATGAGGAGCTTGATCCCAGGACCCTGAGATCATGACCTGAGCTGAAGGCAGAGGATTTAACCACTGAGCCACCCAGGTGCCCCAGAATATGTAGAGTTCTTCACCAAAGATGGAACACATACCTGCCAGATAGAGTGAAAAAGAAAAGCTTGAAGATGAAATGCAAAGATATAATTAATACAGGAGAGAGATTAAGAATTCTAAGATAGTCTTTAGGCAGTAGAATACCCAACTGCTAGTTAAATCCCTCCCCTCTTCTTTTTAAGAATAGTTCCCCCTCCCCCCAAAATTTTTCTTTTATGATTGTTCCATTGATTCCATTAGCTCATATGCCATTACTTGATAGAGTAGGTCAGTTTATGCCAGAAGGGGCATCTGAGTAATTGAAGGGGCTTTGTTTTAATCTGATTAAGCATCGCATTTCCATTTACAAGGATAAAGTTATAAGCAGGGATTTTGTTTGGTTTTGTTTTGCTTTCACTAGTTGAGTGGAACTTGATACAGTCAACCAGCCTCACAGAACATGTACCTGTGCAATTTATTGTCACTTTCCCCTGCGAAGATTCAGTGAGGGGAAAAACATAAGGATCCTTTGTCAAAAAGGAGTTACCTTTTTCCCTACTCCACCCAGGTTTTGGTCCTTACTCTAATGGCAGAAATGGGCAGGCAAATATATCCAAGCAACCTGCAAATCCTCAAGGAAACTGGGGGGGTTCAGTTTCATCAGAGGAGATGAAGAGGAGGAGAAAATAGATTTCCACAAGTCAGAGTAAATCCTCCCTGACCAAATGAGCGGCTGTTGCCTTCAGCCCTCCTGAGAAATGGTTCTTGGGTTCTCACTCTTATGGGATCATTTGGCTATAGATATGCCTCTTCTTAGTCAAGCTTAGGCCAGGATTGACTATCATGTCAAGAGTGCATGGACATGTTGGGGCTTCTCCCTACTCTCCTGAGCAGAAGTACCCTTTTGAGACATTTAAAAAGCTCAGGTGTGTGTTCCCATTTCAAATATAACATTGGTGTCTAAATTATAACAATTGTAATTTCATTAGGTTGCATCAGGTGGCTTTATGTTCAAGTACTACTGGCTTTCACTACTTATGGGGTTAATCTCACGGACAAAGACAAGGCTTTTTGTTATAAAATGGCATTTGTTTGGGTAGTGCCTACACCCAGAGCAGGAAGCGTTTATTTCAGAGATCTGTTACCAAGATAGTCTAGAAATAATGTGGGTCTATGCAGACAAGTTCAAGCAAACACATAGAAAGAACATAGAAATATAGAGAGAGGGAGGACTATCTTTGAGAAAGAAATGAGACAGATTTTTTTTTCATGGTGGTGACACCACTTCTTCAGAAGAGCCTTCAGCTGGCAGATAGTGAACAAAAACCTAAGTTATAGAGCCCAGAATCATATCTGTACAAAATAGAAGACAGAAAATGAAATACAAGTAAACTAGTGATTTCAAGTGTTTAAAATAAAGCCAGAGGGTAAAAATGTACAAAGTGCAAGTAAACAATATATACTCACAGGACTCATTTTCCACTGCCAGTCTTGGAGGAACAGCATTTACTTGCTCATAGATTCTGTTATATTACCTAATAGTCAATTCACACTGGTGACAGTTCACGGTTATAATGTGATTTTCTTCCTCTTATGCCCCCTTTAAAGTATTAGAATAAAATAGTTGACATTTCAGGCTTGGAGTCCGAAAAAGGCTGGTCAGCTTGGATATAGACTGGTCTGAGACTTTCTTTTTGCAACACGGCTTCTTAGAAAATTACTGCATTGGGTTTCATTGTCTTCATTTGGAAGCCTTGATTTAGGAGAAATGTCTCCAATTTCTTTTTTCATCTAATATAAGAACAGGGTTTGGCACACTACATCTCATTGGCCCAGTGGGGCTGGCTGGTTGTTGTTGTAAGTCAAGTTGTAGCACACAACCATACCCATTTCTTTTCTCACTGTTTTCTGTGGTAGTTTTCATGGTATAATGGCAGTAATTGGCATGAAGATTTTATGTCCTGCAAGGTCAAAAATAATTTGTCTCTTCACAGAAAAAGACCTGGAGGAAACATCTCTAGTTTTTGTCATTAAAGTGTGGGCAAACTTTACCATAACATCCTAGCGGGGAACTCAAAAGTCCCCAAACATAACTGGATTATTCTCTGTGATATAGTAGAAGGATTAGGGTTTTGAAGTAAAAAGATCTGTGTTCAAGTCTCAGCTCTAGCACTTATTTCTATGACTTATCACAAGTTTCAGAACTTCTATCATCTTCCCCTATAAGATGGGTTTAAAAATACTTGTTTTACATGATTGTTGTGAGGATTAAAGTACCTCACAAATCCTGGGCACTTTTCATAAATTATCTTATTATTTTTTCATGGTGTTACACCTGTCACCTGTTAGCCTGCCACACCTTTCTCTCTACTCCAATGATTTGAAATTTTGGTAGACATTGTGTTCTTGATGACTTTGTTATATAATTCCTTAGTAAGGAGGCTGGAAAAAAATCCTATGAAAGAGGGTTTCGTCACCTTTTTTTCTAGAGATATCCTGGGGATTTAAGCAGACTGTTGGCTATCTCTTACAAAGGATTGACCCCAGTCATCATGTGTGAGGTACTGACATGATTTATTAAAAAAAAAAAAAAAACAACAAACCAACAAACAAACCAACACAACACAAATTAACCTTGTTCTTCACCATCAAGAAAAAGAAATCAAATGGAGGGAGGGGTTCCTGATTCCAGCCTTTCTGCTTATTGAAAAGGAGAGGTGTCAGCACATTTTGAGAAAGTCAAATATTCTCTTTTCTTTTTTGGGTAATGTTTGAGTAGAAATCAAGAGGGAGAGAAAAGTATTTCTCTTGGATAGCTGCATAATGTTTCCAACCTAATGAATCTGACTGAGTAATTTTGCATCTGGCAAATAAGTGAGGATGTCCTAGAAATAGCTATAAGACTTTGGTCATTTTTTCCATTTGTGGTGGCCTTCACACATTGCTTCAGGGTGTGTCAGGGGTCTTTTTGCAGAGTAGAAGGCAGGGGCCCAAGCACTGCCCCACTGGCAAAGCTAACTTCATCCTGATATGAGCAGTCCCGACATCAGGTGATGTAAGACAACTTGCTTATTCTCAGTGAACTTTGTCTTCAGTTTTCTATTAGATTCTCTAATTGGCTATTTATACCACTTTCCGACATTGTGTACTAGCATAGGATAAGTAAAATTTTAAAATGTAACATGCGTAGCCTGTCTACAATTAATGAAGGAGTCTCATTTATTTTGTCTTGAAGTTGGTTGTTAGGAATTCAGAATTTATTTTCCCACAGAAAAACACCATAAAGCATGGACAGGTTATTAATTTAGACCATTTTATTTCTTTAGAAAATGTAGATGGATATTAAAATCTATTTAAAATTGTTTTTTTCATTCATGATGCTATTTCTTTATAGAACCCCTTTAAATTTTCCAGTGTCACATACCAGGAGCGTACCCATTCCCAGTGTAACTCATCCCCCCCCTTTGCACCAGATCAGAGTGGAGGGTAAGGGCAGCTGAGGTCCCAGGAAGAGGGGTGACTGAAGTGAGTCAAGGAGGAGAGGAAGACTGGCAGGGGGCTCTCAATCCCCAAGCCTTAGGCATCTTTTTTCCCAGAAGTTAAGGAATGAAGATGCTGAGTGTCCGCAGTGGGAATAAGAAGAGTTAAGAAAGTTTCAGAAGTCTCTTTTGAGGCAAGGCTGTAGGAGGGAACTATTTGTGTAAAAGAAAGATTTGTAATTAAGCATCACTAGTCTTATGATGTCCAAGTTCTGTGTCTTCGTCATTTATCTGCAGCTCCCAACACAATACCTAGCAAATAGTAGGCTTTTAATAAATACTGAATTGTCCAGGGAGATCATCCTTGGAAGGTTAAAAATAAGTCACTTTGGGTAGTGTCTAGCTAACATAATCCTGTTCAAATTTATATTTTACTCTCTAGAGGGTTGTAAGCTTACAAATGTTTGCAAACATTTACATACTGTGGTATACAAAGAGCGGGGGAGGAGATTGTTAATGGAACAGAATTATGACTATAAATTCCCTGGCAAAAGATGAGATTAGAGAATCAGTTACCCAACACGCTCAAGATTCAAAACAGCCATCCAAGAAACAATAGAGCAGAGGGGACAAGAGTTCACATTTTAGAATCAAATGGAACTTCATTTAAATTATAGTCCTGTGCAATGTGGTTAGGTTTCTGTTTTCTCAAAATCTCCATTTATTTATGGATAAGATGGAAGTAGTCTTAAGAAAGATTTCCACAGTAGATGGTGACGATCAAATGAGATATAAGACATAAAGTATATAAGATATATAAGATATAAGATATAAAGTCCTGACTGCGTAGTAAGAATAAATAAATAAATTGAATAAATGCTGGTTGGCATCACCTCTCACTTTCAGAAAACATTATGTGGAGACACAATGAGAGCCTTCCTATAGACACTGAGAGCAAAGGTGTCCCTGGGCCAGGAATCCACTTCAGAACTCTTCTGCCATATCTGAACTCCCTCAAATGCTGATCACAGCCATTTCAGCTAATCAGGGTGAGAGAATGAAGAGGCATGAGGAGTGATAGTCACGTCTTCCCTGTGGGTTTGTGTCACCCACCACGGCTTCCACAGCCATTGTGCTTGTACTCCAGGCTGCTCTATTATTAGTGTTGGCTGCTGTTTCTCCTCCAGCTGCGTGTCCATCAGGGTCCATTGCAGAATACCAATCTGTCCTCACATGGCACAAAAGCAATGTGGCAATCTATTAAAAAACATCCTCAGAACTCTAGGCTTCCCATGGTCTCGACCCCCCCACTGGTCAGTAAACATCATTTCCCCAAGTATCCAAGGTCCCTTTTGTAACAGCCTCTATCAGTTGCACTTGCAGTTAGTTGCTCTGAACTAACTAGTCCCATAGCTGACCCTTTGATAAAACATGGTGTCTTTTGATGGCATTGTCTCCTCAGCAGAGAGAAGTCAAGGCCAGGTATCTTTGAATTTGAGGGATAATCATTTCTTCATCCCCAAAATACATACCTGGGTCATCTTTCATCCCCTGCCTTCAAGTCAGGGTCCCAAGTCACTATGTCGGTACCTCACCTGTCACCCATACCACAGCCTTTTCATTAATTGCATGGTGACAATGTCATGGCATGAACCTGCCCCGTGCTTGCTTCTGATTTCTCTTCCCACATCTCTAAATTGCCTCATCATTAATCCAGGTCTCATATGTTTTGTGTCTGTCTGGCCATCTTAGCTGCCCCAGCCTCCACCCCTGGGAAATAGTAGAAGCACATATTTGTGATGTGTGGAGATGTGACACTTCCAGGCTGCTTGCTCTCCTAGGGTCTTTCCCATCTGCAAAGCACAAGCCTGGGTTGGCTGCTGTGTGGAGTTTTCCTGTTTTCACAAGTGTTCACTTCTTTGGTTCTTAAATCATTAGTATGCTTACAAATTCCTCCTCCTCCTTTTTCCTGTCCTAACAGTCATCTGGAAGAACTGGACCAGAAAAACCAGTTAGTTGACAAACATTAACCGATTATGCTGTGCTTACTGGGAGTCAATTGGACTGAGAGGGAACCAGAGCAGAAGGAAAAGAGGGCGGAGAACAGAATTAGGGAGCAGACTGGGTCCTGTTATGTACCAGAAATGTCCTGAGATCTTATACACATAAATAGAGTTAATTCTTGTACTAACCATTTGAAGTAGGTACATGAATGAGACTACTGTTGTGTATTTATAAAGAGTATGGACTATGGAGGCTGATTGCCTGAGTTCTAATCCTAGCTTCTCTACTAACTAGGAGACCTTGAGAAATTTACGTAACTCCTCTGTGCTTCAGCTTCCTCATTTACAAAATGACGCTAATAATACTTACTTTGCACAATTTTCCTAAGAATTAAATGTGTTAATACATATACATGGTGTAGAACACATCTAGTATATAATTAGCATTAATGAAGAATTAGTTGTTATTGCAATTATTTAATAGATTTAAAAATTGTATTCTCAACTTCAGAGCCTGGCCGTGGCCATAGGATATTTCCACCAAGGACAGAGGAGCCTGACAATGGAGAGTCACAGCCCTTTGTCTAGGCAGAGACCCCTGGAGGTCACTGCCAGCTGCCCTACTGGTGACTTGAGGAGAGCAGTGCCCTCCTGCACTCCCCTTGTGCTTCAGGAATGCCATTAGCTCTCACACTCTGTTCAGTGGCAGATTTTGGCATATGTTTCAAAAACATTTCAACCTTTTGCATATTATTACCATAAACTGTTAAATCCCTTCTGTTACTAGAAGCAAATTGGGAGCTAATTAAGCATAATCTTTCTGGAAAAAAATCCTGTTTGGGCTTTTCAGAGTGGGACAGACTCTATTTTATAATTCCTTGCTGAGAATTCCCCACTCCCCATTTAGAACCCTTTCGTTTATTTATTCATGTAAGAAAAATACCCATGGAAGATCTCCTGGGTAGAAGAACATACAGTTGAATTAAAGTACAGTTTCTTATTAGAAGTCTTATCCATTCTGGGGCTCAAAGGCTACAAACTTCAGAGGCCGAGGAGGATTCAGCCCATCTCTGAATTCCTGCTGCACTTTGAATCCTTAAAACATGGGTCAGCCATTACTTGATATCTAATTGGTCATGTGTTAAGATGCCTAATTTTTAAATTTTAAGTTCATTGAAGTTACAGATCACACCTTGTATATTCTTCTTCATCATGTCTGGCAAGTACTGGACTCATTCTTTACTCGACAAGCACACGCTTGCCTCCTTCAACCCCCGTCTTAGGAAACTGCTTCAAGTTATCATTGTTCTGAAGATCCATATAGTTCACCAGCCATATGAGCCTCCTCACAATCTTGAAAGTACTGGGAAAGCCCTTCTACCATACAGGGTGGTGCTTCTAGGGTAGGGCCTTTGCACATACTATATACCCTCTGTTTCAGTGTTCTCCCTTTGCTCCTCTCGTTATTGCCCTTTCTCTGGCCGAGTTAATGTCTATTTGTCCTTCAGATACTTTCTCAATGCCCTCATCTCTACTCCTAAGTACAGTTCTTTGAATTAGCAGTCAGAGAATTATCTTTATATCATTGCAGGTACTTCTCTATTTATAATAAAACTTTTATTAATGCACTTAATTGAGTAATGCCATTCTCCTGACTAAGCTAGAAACTCCTTTAGGGGAGGAACTGTTTCTGCTCATCATTGCATCTTCAGCATCTAACACAGTATTTAGCACATGTGAGGGTTGCAATAAATACTTCCAAGTTAATTAATGTCCAACAAGTATTTGTTTTTCAGTGATTAAGGCCTTGGTTATTATTAGAAGACTCAGCAAAGTCTTCTAGAACAAGGATTGAGTGTAGGGTTTCATGATGAGGTATAAGTAGCTCTGGGTTGAACATGTACTGTGAGTGGCTCTGTGTGGTATGCAGTGGACAGACATATGAAGGATAGGAGTCGGACTAGAGGTCACTGCTGGGTAGGTCATTCTGGTCTAGTGTGTGCATAAGCAGCACGGTCAGGATAAGCTGACATGAATCAGGATAGCAAACTAGGAATAGAATTGTAGAATACTTGAGGACTGAACAGAGAAGAAATCCAGATGATAGGCAAGAGATCTGGATTTCCTTTTAATTAACACATTTATTTTTTATAGAAGTGTGATGTGCTAGACTAAGCACTGCAATTGTATAGACAAATAATTGTTCCTTTTCGAGAGTCCTGGGAGATGTGGAAGTATAATTAATCATAATATGTTCTGGAAAAGCCTATAATAGCTATGCTTTATGAAAGCAAATCTGGGGGCACCTGGGTGGCTCAACTGTTAAGCGTGTGCCTTCGGCTCAGGGCATGATCCCAGGGTCCTGGGATCGAGCATCGCATCAGGCTCACTGCTCGGTGGGAAGCTTGCTTCTCCCTCTCTCACTTCCCCTGCTTGTGTTCCCTCCTTCACTGTGTCTCTCTCCATCAAATAAATAAATGAAATCTCTAAAAAAAAAAAAAAAAAAAAAAGTAAATCTGTGAGTTTAATAGAAGGCTTTTTGGAAAAAGTAACAGCAGAGATGACCTTGAGGAATGAGCAGAAGTTAGTGAAATGGGAGAGCTAGGTTCTTGCCTCATGGAGTCAAAGAATGAATCTCATGGACAAAGGAGCATGAGTAAAGTGATAGAAGTTTATTAAGCAAGATTACAGAAGAAAGCTCTCAGGAGTGAGAGGCGTCCCAATGGGGTTGCCTGCGAGGGCCTCTGCTGACAGTCTTATTTAGAACTGATCAGGGAGCTTGTGGCCTTATCATTCCTGTGATGTCTTGGCTTGAGCAAGGACTGGTGAAAACATCTCTCATTGCTTACTTTTCTTAGGGTCTGATTATTCTTTGTGGGACTCAGGTGACTGTCATAAAAAAAGACATCCCCCCACACTACACACACACCTAGGGCAAGGTGGTCTGGTTTGTTCCCTTATCTCTGGTTTCCTTATACCTGCACATTTTGGGGATTTCTTTGAGCCTAATCCCATAGCTGCTTCTGTATCTCTCCCTGCCTAGCCTGCTTGTCCCTTACTCATTAGGACATGAGTAGTAGACATGGGAGGAGATAGTGTAAATAATGAGCATCATTAGGAAAGTGAACAGACTGAGGAATGCTCAGAATATTTAAGGAACTAGAAACCTCTTATGGATGACTTGATTGTGGAGGGCAAAATGAGGGTGGAGGGTTTAGTAAGCAATAAGAACATGAACTGGATTGGAGTGAGATTTGAGAAACCACTGGAGAATGATCAAACTCATCTGTGATCTGGTCTGTGCTTGGAAAGTGGCTTTGCCCTTATAATGGGAAAGTGGTGCTGGACTGACATCGGGGAGATCATTTAGGAAATGTGAGTTTATGAAAGTGATACATAATTCTGATAGGACAGAGAAGTAATATTTACATTTCAAGAGAGGAGATAGACTTTAGTTATTTTGAAAGAAAACGTCACTATAATGTAGTTGCGGAATGTTGTAAGGTCCAGAGCTCATGGCCAGGAAAGAATTCTTGAGACATCGTTGGTTCATAAAGGGTATTTTTATTAAAGCATGGGGATGGGACCCATGGGCAGAAAGAGCTACTGCGCTGGGATTGTGAGAAATGGCTGATTATATGCTTGGGAGTTGGGGGAGATGAGGATAAAGGGAGGTGTCCAAAAGGAGTTTTATATGCTAAAGAAGACTTTCAGGATTCTGGAGGCCTAGTTATTGCCCAATTAATGTTGCTTTTCCTTTTCTTTTCTTTTCTTTTCTTTTTTTAAAGATATTATTTACTTATTTGACAGACAGAGATCACAAGTAGGCAGAGAGGCAGGCAGAGAGAGAGCGGGAAGCAGGCTCCCTGCTGAACAGAGAGCCGGATGCAGGGCTCCATCCCAGGACCCTGGGATCAGGACCTGAGCCAAAGGCAGAGGCTTAACCCACTGAGCCACCCAGGTGCCCCAATGTTGTTTTTCTTTTAGCAAGGCATTAACATTAAGACAGTTGAGAGCTTTCTGGAATAATGTTAAATTCTTTCTGTTACAAGTCCTTGTCAATAGGCGGCAGGTTGTAAAAAAGATTAACTTCTTTACATTTCTTTATGCTTTTGTTTCCCACATCACTCTTGGGAGGGAAGGTAATGTTAGGGCTCCAGGAAATTGAGTTATGGGTCTCTGAAACTTAGGCTATTGATAAGAACGCTTTTTCCTTGCAAATCACTGAGACATTGGTAAACTGATAAAAACTTGTGTCTTGCAGGACTGTGATCTCTGTTAACTAGTTTTGCATTTTTTCCTTTCCTTAGTTTTAGGGCAGCCAGGAGTGCCTGAGGAATGTCACACATCCCCATCCTGGGAACTTGTGGCAGAGGCAAAGCTTGTGCTTTGCCCTCAGCTTGGCATCTGCTCCCTCATCAAATAGAGTTTGGCCATGGTTGAAAAAGTGGACTCTGGTTTCTGATTAGAGCAGTTTTGTAAAAGATGGTGTTATTTACCATAAGAGGATACATAAGAGAGAATACAGGTTTTTTGTTTGGAGGTAGATACATTTATTTTTAAATATGTTGATGGATAATGAAACTCTGTAGACCGTAAATACCCATTTTCTCCCTTTTCTTAAAAAAAGAATGTTCATGTTTTAGTTAGGCATTTCCCAACTTACTTGTAGCTGGGTGTGACCATGTGATTAACTTCTGGCCAGGGGGATGTAAGGTACATGTTGCATACCTCTTCCGGTTGGTGTTTCCCTCTTCCTCATTTCTTCCCACTGTTGGGAATGTGAGCACATTGACTGGAGTTCTTATAGCCACCTTAGACCATGATAGAAGCTGCATACTGATGATGGTGGAACAATGAGGTAGAGTGTCTTGAGACCCTCCTAACTATAGAGCCCCCTTTTCAGGTCTGGCTACAAGTTTGTCATTCTGTGCATCAGTCAGCTTCTTTCTCCAGCCACCACTTCTATTGTCCAATGAGCTCATGAACCCATTGACTATAGTGGCAGAAATGGAGACATACAGAGGCTTTAGCAACATGGACTTCTACTCACCAAGGTCAATCTGATTATGGCCAATGTTGGGGGCTCATTTCAGCAGCAGCAGAGATCAACACTTGTTATGCCCAAGTTTTCGTGTCCAAGAGACCACCAAGGAGCCAAGCACCAATGCAATTGCACGAGGTTTTATTTGACAAGCTTAAGCTTGGGCCCAAGTAGACCTGACACAGCGGAGTAGGGACTTGGACCCCGAACCAGATTACAGTCAGAGTTTTTAAAGACAGAGTAGGGGTGGACTCGGGGGTGGGTGAGGACAAAGGGGATTAGGGATGGCGTTAAGTCTCTAAGGACTTTTGGAAGCAAGGTCTCCAGGACCTTGAGGGGCTAGCTATTGTTGGGAGAGAGGTTATTTATTACCAATAATAAAAATCTTCTCGTGAGACCCTTTAGATGTATATCAGTGGGCCATATACTTGGGAATGATTTTCGACACTATCTTGGAGGTTTAGAGACAAAGTTTCCTAAAGGAATTATTAAAGTAGACTTACAGGATTCTGGTCGGACCTGTCGGGGTAGGGGGTCAGTCAGGCTAGGATTGTCCTTAGCAAAACCTCAAGGTGAGGGCAGTTAAGTCCCCAGAGGAGAGCCACTCTGTCTGTTTCAAGGGCTTGTCAGTAGGTAAGGAATTTTAATGATTTTCTCCTGCCTCTGTTTCCCACATCAGCAAAACTTGAGGTGGGATGGCCTTAATTTTCTCTGCCTCCACACAGTGAGTTTCCAATATGGCACCATTGCCTGGGAGGGTCATCTGGCCGCCTGGTGACAGACTGCTTACAATGGGCCACTTCCTTCATAGAAGGGATTTTGTTCTTCCTGGAGTAGACGCTCTGGTTGTAGATTTACTTTCTCCACACACAATATTTCTACCAAAATTAACATCACAGATTTATAGAATGACTTACTTGCCATCATAGTATTCCATACAGCATTGCTTCTGATCAAGTTGCTCACTTCACATGAAGTGCAGCAGTGGGTCTTGCTCATGGAATTCACTGGTCCTACAATGTTCCTTCCCAGAATTTAGTGGGTTCCAGATTCTCACATGTCCCTATGAGGCACAAAGGCCTTGAATCCATAGGCTCAGCTAGCATGGTTATGATATGAACAAATGAAGATTTATATCAGTGCAATGGTTCTTCAGAGGTATGATTATGTTTTCATTGATACCCATTCAAAGCTATTAAAAAATGCTTCTGAATGAAGAGTAGGTTTTACATTATGTATTTTTTCTCTGTATTAATGGAAGCAGTAAAACATGCTGGTTTTAAATCCCAAGCTTTAGAATTGAGATTGGATGAATCCTGATATGCATAATCTTAGGAAAATTACTTAACCTCCTTAACACTCATTTTTTCAGTTTGTAAAATGGGAGTTAAAATACCTTTATCACAAGGCTGTTGAAAAATACATGTAAAGTGCTTCCTGTGGTACTTAGTACATAGTAAGGATATAGTAAACAATGATTATTATTGTTCTAGAAGTCAAACTACTGTCAGGGGTGAGGATCTAAATCTTTTTGACATTAAAAAGTACATATCCAGCAGGAGCCATGTCCATTGATATCCAGCAGTTTTCTCCAGGCCATGCCATCAATTCTGTGTATTCTTTGTTTTATACCTGCAGGGTAAAGCTAATGTATTTAACTAGTCTGTGATCATGACTTGTTTCCCCTCCCAAGAAACATTGGCATTGTAATATGGAGATATTCAGTGCCTTATAGTAAGTGACTTAAGGTGAGAATTGCAGTCGTCTGGCAGGGCCAGAGAATGAGGTACCTCTGGGCAGGGTCCCCTTTCCTGGGGACTTCTACATCACAAAGCTGGAGCAGGAGGTTGCTCCATGTGCCTCCAGGTAAGGCTGGCCTTGTTCTATGGAAGAATAAATCTGTGTGAAATAAATACCAGTTCCTATCATTTTCAAGTTTTACTCTTCGCCTTTAGGGATCAGACACACAAAGGGCACTCAGTAAATATTTGTTAAATGCACAGATTTAAGAGGAAGTGGAGGCTCAGATGGGGAGTGGGGGTGATGGAGAGGTTATCTCAAGAGGTCCAGAAAGTGAGAAAAGATCACTTGAGCTCAAAGCTGGAGAGGTAGAGGAGTCAACATGAAGTCCTTCCATTGTCTGTCACTGTCTTGCTCCTTTTCAGTTGACTCTTTCTTAATCTATGAAAAGAGCACAATGTCTCTGAGTCCAGAGTAAAAATTGGATAAAGGCAAGTTTGTCAGTATTGCTAATTAACATAGTGCCTAATACCCTGCTGATACAGTACCTGACCGTAATATTTAAAATACAGGGTTATAAAAAGAATTCCAGGTATGAAAATTTAAACAACCTTCAGATATCATCTAATATATAGTTGTGTTTTTTTTTCCTTTTTATTAATAAAATACATCTTTGGATAATCGAAAATTTGACCTAATGTGGAAGATTTGCAGACACACGAAAATCCACAAATAGTTTTCAGGGTGTCATAGACTCTCTGAATGTCATTCTTAAACCCCTTAAGGAACTAGAGATCAGAGGTTAAGTACTTTTTTTTTAAATTATTCTAAGTGAAGTAAGTCAAGGTAAGGTGAAGAACTTTTGATGAAATCCAGCCCCTTTATTTTATGGAAAAAGGAACAGAGTCTCAAAGAAGTTAAAGTCCAAATCCAAAGCCACACAGTACTTGGAAGTTGGAGACTGGAACCCAGGGCTCAATACAACTGATGTAGGAAAGACATTAGGGTTTGAAGCCAATGGCTAAGAAAGAATTCTTGAGATGTCTTTGGTGCAAAAATGTGGTTTTATTAAAGCACAGGGACAGGACCCATGGGCAGAGAGCGTGGCACTGGGGTCAAGAGGATTGGCCCACTATATACTTTCAAGCTGGGAGGAGGTTAGGGATAGCATAAGTTTCTAAGGAATTTTGAAAGCAAGGTTTCCAAGACTTTGAGGGGGTTAGCTATTGTTGGGAAAATGTCATTTATTACCATCCAGTAAAACCTTAGTCATGAGACCCTTCAGATGTTTATCAGTGGGTCATATACTTGGGGGATGATTGCCAACATGTACCTTGGGAGATAGAGATAAAAGAAGTTTCCAAAGTAATTTTTATATGTTAAAGTAGACTTACAGGATCCTGGGGGTCAGGCTAAGATTGCCTTTTGCCCTTAACAAAGTATTAACACAGAGGCAGTCGAGCCCCTAGAGGAATGTCACTCTGCTTGTTTCAAGGACTTATCAGTGGACTGTTAGTAGTAGGAATTTAACAGTTTTTCTTCTGCCTTTGTTTCCCACATCACTACTATCTCAAATTCTTGATAAATTATAACGAAGCTTAACATGTTATTAAGCTAAAGGCCATCACCGTTTCAGGTCACCTTTTGTGAGGGAAGATAACAAAACATCCTTTTAATCACCCTGGTAGAGATTGTACAAAATAAAACAAAAACATCTGTTGTTTTCAAGTTATCCACACCCCACTTTGAAAGTCTTATATTTCTTAATCTCAAAGCATGCATTTAATCTCAATTTACTCATCCTCGTGCCCTCAAGTGGAGTTCTAGCTTGTCTCCCTATTGTCTTTAAAATAAATTAATCTCTTCACCTAAAGCATCAGAGAGGAAATCAAAGAAGACTCCTTCGATGTCCCATTTTAGATCTAACACCCTTTGAAATTGGGAATTTATCGCTCTACTCTCAGAGATATGTCTGTTTGATTACCCAAAATTCTATGTAGTTTATACTTATGTTGTTCTCAAGCTCATTTTGGATAGTTAAAATTTAGATCAAGGGTTGGTTTGTTTGCTTGTTTTGGTTTTAAGGTTTCTGAAGTAATAAGGCCTGGGAAAGATTACATATTTCATAGAGTTCTTAAATGATTTCAGTTACCACTTATTCAGGTGTTCAGTTATTTTTTTATTCATTATATTTACAACATCTGAAAAATGTAGAAACATGAAGGTTGTGCAAGTATTTCATGATTTTCAAAATGCCATTTTTTATTTGCTTACAGTAGTTTATTCATAGTGTTGAATAGACATATTTTTTCTTTGCTATGATAATTGATTTCTAGAGAATTTTGACCTGTGGATTCATACTCAGGAAATATTTATTGTGTGTACCTACAGTGTATACAGCCCTGTGCTACACAAAGGACATGTGCTTGTTTCTGAAGCTGTGAATGGGCAGCATTTAACTGTAGACTGGCATTAAAGTAGCGTAAATATAAATATGCAAAAAACTGTGGTGGAGCTAATCTTGGGTCAACAAAGGGAAAGTAGCCTATATGTTGCCATGGTGAGATGAGATACGTGTTTCTTAGCCTCTTAGAAGCCATTATTGAATTGAGAGAAGACCCACCTACACTTACCCACTGCCCCCCTCCACACCCTGCTTCACCACCGCCCCCATAATGCTAACTTGTCAACTTCATGGCATAGAAGATAGCGTTACCTTGAAGAACAGGTTATGTTTGAAGGAAAGACAACAGGAAGGGGAAGAATTGAGAGTGGTGCAAAGAGCAACATTCTCATCAGTCTGGCTGACCAGTAGCTACTAAGGGGACATGTGGGAGGGAAGGAAAGACAAGTTTTCAGCTCTGGGCTGTGAGGAGGGTTGGCTGTGAGGAAAGTGACAAATGTCTTGTTTGTAGTGTGCTTACTCTGTGCCAGACAGGAATGCATTCAGATTTTGTGGTGCTTGAAGTGTATATGATTTGGGAGTTTCTAAGAAAAAGAATACAAAACAGCAAATACATAATTAAGTATAAAAATGAATATTTATGTAGAATGAGAAAAGAATTACAACAAACTATAAACATATAAAAGCCACAAATACTACGAAAATGCAAATTTCAAAAAAAATAATGTTATTGAGTTTTTATTTATTACCTTTCAGGCAAACCTTTAAAATCATTTTTTTAACTTATATATATTTTTTTAGCTGCATATTTTCGATCACCTGTTTGGTTGAAGTGATTTTACAATGTTATTTTCTATAAAGAGAATAGCACGGTAATTCAATGTTTCTCATTGATAGTTCAGATTTGTCTTTTCAGTTTTACAAATTGTTATGAATTTAAAACATTTGCCAAAGTTGGCAAAACCTCTTTTCATTTACAAATAAGGTATTATAGATGTGCTTAGTGTTTGTAATACTGCTACAGGTCTGTACAACCACAGGAATTCTGATAAATTCTGCTTAGCCCAACTCCCATCAAAAAGAAAGAAAATGTATGAGGTATTTATAATTATATGTGCTTTGCATTTTCTAGAATATTTTCACAAGATAGAACTTCTGTTTTTACTTGGTATCCAAGAGAATTACATTTTTGACTTCCAATTCATACATCTGATGGTTGATAAGACTTCCCTGTGTTTAGCCTTTATTTCTTTTTTATTACCTGTGAGCATCTGATAATGAGAGCTTACCCTGCACTTTGGTGTCATGACCACACCCAAGTTGGCACCATGGAGGTTAAGACCCTTTTGGAAGCCTTCCTGGACTGTGACATGTAGCAAATGCTTTATTATTTATCAAAGTGACTATAAATCATATAATCAGAGCGAATAAACTTGAACCAAACATATCCCCAATATGCCTTCTCCTCAAGGATCCAAAAAAGGGATCCTTTGTCACAAGGAAAATCCTGCTGTAAGGGGTAGAGTTTGTAGTGCAAAGACACAGTGATTTTAACTGAGACACAATTAAAACATTTAACTTAAAAATTTTAAAAAAATATAGCTCTGTATGAACATATTGCTGAGCTTACTAGGCCTATTGGAAGGACCCTGAAGCTCAGGCTCCATTATCTTCTCAACCAAGCTATTTCTGATGATAGACATTCTGAAGTACCAGATCTTGCGGCACCTTGATGGCTCAGTCAGTTAAGTGTCTGACTGTTGATTTCAGCTCAGGTCATGATCTTCAGGGTTATGAGTTCAAGGTCTGCATTGGGCTCTGTGCTGGACACGGAGCCTGCTTGAGATTCTCCCTCTCCCTCTTCCCCCACCTCAAAAAAAAAAAGATCAAGTATCAGATCTTTCAGCATCCCAATGTGCCAGGGCTCAGACCTTAATCTAATTTGTTCTTCCTTTTTTTGCAGGGAGTGTTGGTGATGGTTCTATTTATTCCCTCCCTTGATCTCAACCAGCTTCCATTTATTAAATATAATCTGTACTCACACAATGCCCGATTTCTCTTCTACATTTTCTGGAGCTTCGGAATCCCATATAAGTGTCTTCTCAGTATCTCTTGGGTGACCTGGATCACCTGGATAACTAAGAGGCCTCTCAAGCCCGACATTATCACAGCAACTGAACTCTGGATCGTGTTTCCTAAATCTTCTCCACCCACAGACTTCTCAGTTCATGACAATTTTATCTTTGTCTATTAGGAAATCCTGACCTTTCAAAATATGTACAGAACTTGATCACAGCTTACCTGTTTTACAGCTACTATCTTGGACATGTCCATCTCCATCTTTCACCTGGATTTTATCAGAAGCCTCAAAGGCCTCTCCCCTGCTCCTTTGTTTCCCAAAAAACAGCTTTTTGGTTGTTTTTTTTTTTTTTTTTCCCCTTCAAGTTTTATTCAAATTCTGGTTAAACATACAGTGTAACATTAGTTTTAGGTGTAGAAACTAGTGATTCATCGCAAGTGCTCCCCCTCCTTAATACCCATTACCTATTTAACCTGTCCCCCAGCCACCTCCCCTCAGTCTGTTCTCTATGATTAAGAGTGTGTTTTCTGGTTTGCCTCTCTCTCTTTTAACCCTATGTTCATCTATGTTGTTTCTTAAGTTCCACATATGAGTGAAATCATATGCTGTTTGTCTTTCTCTGACTTACTTATTTTACTTAGCATAATACCCTCTAGTTCCATCCATGTCATTGCAAATGGCAAGATTTCATATTATTTTGGCTGAGTAATATTCCATTGTGTGTGTGTGTGTGTGTGTGTGTGTGTGTGTGTGTGTGTGTGTGACATCTTTATCCATTCTTCAGTTTATGGGCATTTGGGCTGTTTCCATAATTTGGCTGTTGTGGACATTGCTTCTGTAAACATCAGGGTGCATGTACCCCTTCAAATCAGTATTTTTGTATCCTTTTGGTAAATACCTAGTAGTACAATGGCTGGGTCATAGGGTAGCTCTATTTTTAACTTTTGGAAGAACCTCCATACTGTTTTACCGAGTGGCTGCACCAGCTTACGTTTCCATCAACAGTGCAGGAGGGTTCCTTTTTCTCCACATCCTCACCAACATCTGTTGTTTCTTGTGTTTTTGTTTTTAGCCATTCTGACAAGCGTGAGGTGACATCTCATTGTAGTTTTGATTTGCATTTCCCTGATGATGGGTGATCTTGAGCATTTTTCATGTCTGTTAGCCATCTGTAGCCTTTCTTTGGAAAAACGTCTCTTCATGTCTTATAACCATTTTTTTAACTAGATTTTTTGTTTTTTGGGTCTTGAGTTTTATAAGTCCTTTATATGTTTTGGATATTAAACCTTTAACCATAGCAGCCTTTAAAATGTAAATCAGGTCTTGTCATTGCTCTGTTCATCCCAATTTACTCCAAGATAACAAGGGTCATAAAATGGTCCAGAAGGTTCTAGTGACCTGGCCTTCTACTATCACAACTCAAACCTTCTCCTTCTTCCAGTGTACCATGATGCTTGCTTCTAAGAGTTTTGTTGAACACACCAGGCTAGGGCCTCAGGATGTTTATCGAAGGCATTTAGTTGGATAACTCTCTCCATCCAAGTATTTCCTCAGATGTTACCACCTCAGTGAGACCCCCTGGGCGCCCCCTGTTTAATGCCACATTTGCCGCTCCACCCACCCAGCATTCCCCATCCCTTTTGTTCTGCTGTATTACTTGTGCATTACAGTAGTATTCATCGCTTGCTCACAGTTGTGTGTTTACCTAATAATTGTGTTGAGAGGGTCACTGTCTTGCTCTTCTGACAGAATGTAAGCAACACAAGGACAGCAATCTGTATGCTTTTCAATGGTATGTCAAGCCCAGAGAGTCATCTGATTCTTAACAAATAAATATATTCTGTGAGATAGGTACAACTGTTTTTGTAAATAAAAAAAAAAATGAAATAGAGAGAACTTAAAAAAGTCAACAAGATCACAAAAGCAGTAGAGATGGAATTCAACCCTGAAAGCCTCTAGAGTCTGCACCCTTAACCAGGATGTACTATTACCTCTTGGTGTATGGAGGGGCGGGGCCAACACAGGGTTGGGGAACAGACAGAGCCCTGGAGGGACTGCCGCTTCTCTTCCCTGTTTACATGAGGCTGTTAATCTCTGAATTGAGCCCAGGTCTCAGAGATCTATGTTCCAGGATTAAAACTTCTTTTTCAAAAAGTAAGCAACATACATGTATGGAGTAGAGTTGTGACTTAATTGTCTTCCCAAGGTAATTGTGATATTCTCCTCCTTTTTTGAGTCCTGTTGTGTCTTCTGTTTGGGCCCAATTGTATGATTCAATTATCCTCACCAGAAGAAATGTGTGTGATGCACAGGGCTATCATTCCATGCTAATGAGAGACTTGAAAACCACAACAGTATTCCCAAACACATTATTATAACAGCACATTGTTTTGGAGGTCAAGATGATTTGCATAATGTAAGAATTACCTGAACTCAGGTGGAAAAACTGCTGCTAAGGGATGTCAGTACAAGTAGAGAGATGGCTTATACAATCTGTATTCGAAGCTATTTGTATAGTGTGGCTTTCATGTTTATTTGGGAAGTAAATTAGAATCTATGAAGATTATAACAATTCTTTACCATACCTTCCTCATTTCAATGGGAAATATAGATAAATGGAGAGGAATATGCAGGTGTGCAGTGGGGCTGGGGTGTACCATTTTTTGTTTAAAGATTTTATTTATTTATCTGATAGAGAGATAGAGAGCCCAAGTAGGCAGAGTGACAGGCTGAGGCAGAGGGAGAAACAGGCTTCCCGCTGAGCAGGGAACCTGATGTGGGGCTCTATTCCAGGACCCTGGGAACATGACCTGAGCCAGAGTCAGATGCTTAACAACTGAGCCAACCAGGCGCCCCCATAGGGTGTACCATTTTTAAACCAGTCATTCTGATAACCCATATAACATTCTACACACACACACACACACACACACACACACACACACACAGAAGTGTCTTTTGGGACTTTTACAGAAGCTTTATATCTAGTCTCCTTGCATCTATTTCCTTCACCCACGTCCTCCAGCACACTCGTCCTAAAATTACCTTTGGAGGACCTACACTGGAGCATGTTACTCTTCTATTTAAAATCGTTCCATGCACCCTCCAGCCACTGTAGCAAGTACACTCTCCCGTGTGGCAATCAGTCATTCACTCTGGATGAACTCACTCTTTCTTCTGTGCCTACATTGCTACTTTCTATTCCCAGGTAACAGTGCCTTCCCCAAACACTCCGTGCCTTGCCATCTGTCTGTGCTTTAGGCTCCTGCTGTAACTCCCTTTCCTCTCTGGCTCTCTCTAGCCACATTATACCCAGCTTCTGCGAACCAGCTCAGATGTTATCGTTTCTGGAAAGTCCTCCTAGACAAATCTCAAATTGTGCAACTAGGCAAACACTTGCATACATACTCATACACTGTGGGAATAAATAGTTTTCTCTTCTGTTTTTCCACAGGCCTTTATTCATACTTCAGGAACAGTGGTTCTGCCCATCTTGCAGTGACTTCTCTCTGTTGTACCATGATTTGGAGAACCTCCAAAAGTGTCTAGGAACTGAATAATTCCCTTTGGTGCTTGTGGAGGTGAGTGAGCAGATTTCTGTGTATCTATACTCAGAATGCAGATTGGTACCTGCATTGACTTGGAAGAGCACGAATCTGGTGACAGAAAATGTGAATGGTACGTTCTTTAACATATGTCTACTCAGTTTAACAAACATTTATGAAGCCTGGTTTCTACCAAGCACTGTGCTAGGCACTGGGCTTAATGTGGTGAGCACGCAGCCTCTGACACTTGTCCTCTTGGGGCTTAATGCATGGGAAGCAATTTGCTATAGGCAAGCTGTGATCATATCTGCTCTGGGTCCACATGGCTAGTTCTTCAGCTACAAGAAGGAAGGATTTGTGTTTTATTCACTTCCTATTGTTAACCTTAAAAGTAAAAGCTGCCAGTTATTTCATCAGCAAAGGATGCATTTATACAGGAATAAAAGAGAATTGTACTTCTGCACAATTTTGCAGCAAGTCTGGGTAACAAAGAAGAGGTACACTTTTTTAAGGACTAAGGGGAGTAAGCTGGGAACACTGCTGTGAACTGAAGGTCTGTTGGAGTAAACTGGGGGTTCAAAGTATGGTGGCTTCTTATTGGTTGAGCTGGTGTTTGAGAGGATGAGAACAGTGTCTCTTCCTCCAACTGGGTAGTAGTGTCCACGTTCAGGGTCAGATTCTTGTAAAGTCACATCCTGTTGGGTGAGTAAGTGACTATGAGTGTAGAGCACGAGAGCTCCCTCTGCTGAAATCTCCCAACTCCATTTTAATGAGGTTTCCTGTTACTAATTTTCACAGCGTCCTCTATGTTGACTTTAATTAACCACCGTTAGAATGGTAAGACTTGTTTTGCATACGGAGGTGTTCAATACATAGCTGATGGAAGGAGGAAGGAGGGAAGCAGGAAGCAAAGGGGAAAGGAAGATTGAGAAAGAGGAAGAGAATGTCTTTTGGTTATTAAATCTAACTACAGCTTCCGATATTTACTGTCGGAATAAATCACGATCTTCTTTATGATCTTCTTCTGTTCTTTTAAAAAAGATGCTGCTGCAAACTCTTGGAAGACCAAGAATAAGGGAAAACTTGGAAAACCAGTAATAAGGGAAAAGAAGGAAATAAAACAAAATAAGCACAAATCCCTGGCAAACAACCTAAGCATGATTAGACCATTAGAGAGGAGTCTTCTGCCATGACGTGACCCCTCACACTGTCTTCTCCACATTGGCCTTTTTTCTTAAGTGACTTTCAAAACCCATTCTCTTGGGGTTTGCATGCCTAGGAAGCACTGGGGATTAGATGGATGAAAACAGAATACGTTTAACCGTACCATAATTATCTCTTGCCTTTTGTTTTCATTCCTGTGGGGCTCTAGAAACATCACTGCCCTTATTTAATGCAGGGCGGTGCCTGTGGAGTAATGTCTGACTTGCACCATGAAAATCCCTCTGCAGTTTGAGGCATTGAGGGATGGAGCTTGGAAAGCAAGATGAAAAGAAGCTTGCAGTATTGATTGAGAAAACAACTGCAACAACAAAACCCTTGAGTCTCTCCCAACAAGCAGAGAGGGAACAGCAAGGTGGGAGTGATTCAGAGGGATGAGAGTAATGCAGGAAGCGGGGTGCTGTGCCCTCCTCATTAGAGACTCAATCACCAGAGTCTCAGTGGAGAAAGCGCACCCCTCAGGAGCAGGCCTCCACTGCAGAGGGGAAACGAGCCCTCTCCTTACCCTTTACTTCTTTCCCTGTCAGCCAAGAGCCAGGGAAGGGGGAAGATTATAGAAGACTGGGGGAATTTGTTCCACATTCTCTATTATTTTGTTCTGTCTCAATCATCTCAATATTTGAAAAGTAGATTTAGAGGAAGCCTGGCAGAAAGAAAAGAACAGCCAAGCTGCTGAGGCTGTTGAATTTTTAATCCCCTAACACTTTTCTCCCCCTTCTCTATTTATTATCTATTTTCAAAGCACTGGAGTAAAGAGATTGTCAAAACCCCGTTCGCTGGCAGTTATTCAAAAAGCTTCATCCTGTAGCATGACTAGAGGAAAACCAGGAATGAGTTCTTAGAACAATTTCCTAGGAGTCAGTAATGATATCAGAAACTAAATGTTTTTCTTGAGGTGAGGAATACATGTAATGGGAATGATGGTTCGGTGATGACAGCATCAATTTTTCTCTGACTGCAAATCCTGGGGCTCCCTATTCCTGTGAGCCTGTTCCAGCGCCCACGGCAGGAGAGCACCAAAGAACCAAAGCATGTGCCTGCCCTCCTCCTGGGGAGCAGGTTTTGCTTCCTTGGCCAGACTCGGCGAGTCTTCCCCTATGCTCTCCAGTGACAGGATTTGCTGCCCTTCCTCCAGGAGCTTAAGGTATTTCCTATGTAGGGAGAAGGGTTGAGGAGCCATTCCCCCACTGCTCCAGGAACCTGCCTCCTGATCACCTGAAGGACGTGCAGAAGGGGCCTGTGAGTGGGCACCTATTTCCCCTGGGTCTGTGGCTACCAGGGTATTAGGTTCTCATACTATCCCACATTCAGCTTTTAGCAATCTGTTCACAGTTTTGGCTGGTTTCTCTTCAGCAGTGTGTACACAGTACAGCAGCAACAATTCAGTGAAGCATGTGTTTGCATCCTTCCTCTCCTTCCTGGATGATGTTTACCTTGAATTTTGCTTTGCAACCTCAGTTCTCCAATAGAATAAAGACGTTGTCATTGCACAGACCGTCTATATGTGTATGTGTATGTTCTGTAGTTTCTGGTAGATGAAACTGGTTTCTTCTCAGCTTTCTTTGTCCTAAGTGGAAGGCGGAAGTCAACTGTGTGTTTCCTGAACTCCATTTCAAGGGTTGTATTTTTAAAGGGATGCTTTCAAGTGGCAGGTCATCCAGAAGGTATTGCTTGGGGGGTTCCCTGGCCTGGAAGTTATGGTAAAGGGTCTAGAAACATATAAACTGAAGACAAAGAGTTTAAGGGGAAAGCTCTTCAAATATTCTGAAGGTAGCCATTTGGGACCAAGACTAGACTTAGTTGGTGTTATTCCAGAGGCCTGAAGTAATGAGTAGAGATTGGAGGGAAGCAGATTTCTGTTCCGTGCAAGGGACAAATATCCTCATAAAGAAAGCTGTTAGAGCTGGGTAGATTGTTTCTTGAGGTCATAATCTCCTGCTTTGACAGTGAAAATAACAGAGTTGAGCTTGCATGAACATTTGTCAGGATATTTCTAAGGGTAGTTTTAGCATTCATTTAGGAGTTTGGAATAGATGAACCCTGACACACTTTCAGTTCTTTCAGTAACAAGGAATAGACTCATTTCAGTACCCAAACTCCTGGTTAAGAACTCCCTGACTTTCAAGTCCTTACTGATGTGGCTAAATGAAGTCGTGGCTTCTTAAGGAAAAGAATGTACCCCCAGAGTTTTGAGCCTTATTAAACAGGACTCTTATTTTGCCTTAGTCCAAAACAAGTGCCACAGATTATGGTTAATTAGTGTTAGGGTTTTTTTTTCTTTTTTGTGGACTAGAGTCTTTATCAGAATGCTCCCAAGTGAACATTAAAATTGAGGACAAAATAATGATAATTTACCCCAGCAAAAGTCAACACAGACTTGTACAAGAGTGACTTTAGACTTTAATTTGGGGGGCCCAAATTAAGGGATCCCAAAAGGTCAAATTCATTTAGTTTTGAGGAAAGAAAAATGGAACACATGTATTAGAGGAAGTGGGCCACCTGTGAATGTATAAATCATGGGAAGTAAAACACAGGTGGAACATGTGGCTATTTAAAGTAGGGAAGTGTGCTTTATTCTACAAGGCCACAGCTCCCATGGCTCCAGTCGGACCCTGGAACATCTAGCTGGGGGAAAATGAGGCTGTTTGGAAATAGGCCTCTAGGGAGCAGAGCTCCAGGTGGTGACAGAGTAAGGGCGGGTGGCATGTCTTTGGTTTTCTGAGTGCTGTGTTGTGTACCATTTCATGATTTCCTTGTCAAGAGTGAAGCTGATTTGCTGGTATATAAGCATATATAAGCATAAATAGCTTCTGCGATATTATATCTAGTCTTTGCCTCGGACGTATTCTATGTTGAAATAAGTAATAAAATTCCCTTTCTTTAAAATGTCATGAAGAGGACATTTTGAGTCAGGAGTCTGCCACACTGTTGTGAGGTGGGTGGCACTTAGCTCCAGCTGCATCTCATTTCCCATTTTTTCACTCTTTCTCCTCTTCTGCATCTTCTCCCTTTGCATTCCTTCCCATCATAATCCTCCTCTCCTCCAGAGAGAGCCAACCCTCAATTCTTATGTGCCTCATGGCTCTTCACTCTTTACCATTTGGGAATACTGCTGGTCTTACAGAGACTGATTTTCAGATATGTTAGAGCAGGGAGGGGAGTAAGTGACAGATCTTTGGGTGAAAAAAATAATGTACCTCTTCTAAAGATAAGGTTGATTCTGCTTAAAGCATGGATTTGAAAATCTCTTGTGTTTCGGGGCAGAGAACCCAGTAGTGTGGTTAGCTACTGTGTTCACTGGGCAGGCCCTTGTTTCTCCTCCTGCTACACTTGTTTCCTGCATTTTGGATATTTTTCTGCTCTCCACGTGTCCTCAAGAAAGAGCCTCAGAGAGTGCCCAAAATGAAGAAGGGGAAAGAAAATGGAAATTGATATAGACTGCTAATTGCAGATCCTTTAGAGTTTTGATAAGGAAAGAGTTTGGAACTGCCACAAAAACCAAGGTTACTGCAGAGTAAATAACTCATCAGTAGATTTTATTTCTCATTTCCACACTTTCTTGAAAATCAGAGTGGATACTTACTCCTATATTTTTAATAAAGAATAATATTTTTAAATTATTTTAACTCATTCTTGTTGGATTTGGCCATTAAGCCCTGAGACGGCGGATGAAAGGATTATTCCCAACATTTTAGTAGGAGAAAGGAGAGGCCTGGGGACCAGACGTTCTGCTGGCTAAAAGCTTTGAGCCAAGCTTGGTCTCAGCTTTTAGCCTGACTTTGATTAATACACCGAATGCAAGGCAAGGAGTTTATGAAGTATGTGAGAACTACAGGTGCTTATATTTTAAACATCTACTCCCTGGATGAGAACCTTAAGCCTCAGTAAGAATCTGGTTGCCTTCAGCCAAGAAACTTCAAAGGAGGCCCAGCATTCCAGGCTTTCAATTAGTCTCATCCAGGGAGGCATATAGAAGTCAGGTCTTACCTATCCAGGCACGTGAATCCCCACAGTTCTGTCTTTGGATTTTAATTATATTTATTTCATCATTAATTTACTTACCAAACATTTGTGAATTACCTGTGATGTGCCAGGTACTACATTATATTCTTAGACACATAGAAAAAAGAGTAAAACTCAAATAATATCCTCAAATAAGAGTGACTAAGCAATGTAGGGATATAGAGGTGATTTAAGATACGTTTCTTGCCTTAAAGATGGACCAGGAGAACAATGAGAGAATTTCATAAGGGAATATAGGGTTCACTGGCTGAGTGCTGGGAATTGTGGGCTATCTTGGGAGTCTAGGAGATTAAGAAGGAGACTGAGTTAAACCTCATAGAATTAGGGTGTGCAGGAGGAGAGAGGGGGTGAAGGTTCTTCAAGTACGGTTGATGGGACAGCGAACATGATAGCATGTTTATTTTAAGTGCTGTGGACACCTACAAATGGAGGAAAATAAGCTGGAATTGAGTGCCTATTATCTGATCAGCATAAATTCAAAAGGTACAGGGCATACATGAGTGGAACAAGGTATAGTCATTTTCATCAAGCACTTACAAGTTTGTTGGGGTGCTGAGAATAATGTACATGAAACAATTAGAAAATAATTACATGATAACCAGTGATTAGCTGTTAAATAGTGTGACTAATTCTAATGTGTTCTATGAATTACTGAGAGAGGAAACCAAGAAGGCTGGAGAAATCATAGATGTCTTCACAGAAGGTAGGACTGTCTGAGACATAGAAGCTTTCTGTGAGGATGGTGAAAGCATGGATACAGGAATATCAAAGATTTGCCAATGAAGTACACTGTAAAATGTTGCTGGACCATTAGGAGGAGGACAGCCAATGGATGAATTTGTAAGCCTGGAAGAGAACTGATGATACTGGAAACCTAAAACCTTTGAAAAATATTTATGGGGGTGATTAATAGGATGGAAGGGAAATTTTAGAATAACTCTTTCCTGTGGGTAGGACCATAGGAGAACCAGACTCGTGCAGTTGAATCATCAAGGTCCTGGAGCTACAAGAATTGCAAGGGTAGAATGACAGGCAGAAGAGAAATATTGGTGGTCTAAAAGCACAGTGGAAGTTCTGTAGTGTCGTGATTACCTTCTAATCCAGTGCTATTTATGTCACTAACCATGTGAGTCATTGCTTTATTGTGCTAAGACCTTACATACTCCATTTAGCAGACACTCCTGCTGACTAGTTTCCAATTAGGTTCAACTAGTGCCAGGCACAGGCAGAGAACTGGCAAGAGGGAGGCTGGGGGAGAAGTCAGGATGTCTCCCTCATTTCTTCCACTCTTTGGGGCCTAGCAGTCTTTTGTTACAGTTAATTTCTGGGTTAATTAATCATCCTGTTTGGTTTCTCAGCTCTTTTCAAAGGGGTAATCAATTCTATATATGACATTCTTGTTATCTAAAATGCATAGAAATACTTTATTTTCTGGCTGGACCCTGAGTGATACACTATGTAACCATGGATAAATCTTTCTGACCCTGGTTTTTGTATCTTTAACACTGAAAGTATAAACTGGTTGACTTGTAATGCTTTTTGTAAATAACTTATAAGCTTAGAATATCAGATATGTAAGATTCCCTATTCTCTGAATGTATTATTTTATAATTATTTTATCTGCATAAAATCCTCCCACATGGTTCATGGTATTCTTTTGAACATCTGCTAAGATGAAATTTGGAAATAATTGTCCAATGACTGTTAAAACTTTAAAATAGGAAAATTGACCCAATATCGGTAGCCTTTTTAAGGATCAAGTCTGATAATCTGCTTGGAGATGCATGGACAGTAAAGGAGCATATAGAAGGAGAATTTCTCATGGGAAAATCAAAAAAAGATGGCAAGAAATGTAAATGAATTTAACCTCAGAGATGAAGCATTTGGAGCAAAAAGGTCAACAGGCACAGAAAAAGAGAGATGTCTTTTTTCTTAGCATTTGCTAACACCCACAGTATCACATCCTTCATCTAAATTTCCATCCCTTTAGTGACCAAGACCACCCTGTTGCCTTATAAGTGTCTACTTCAATCACATGACAGGCAATTTAGAATTTTTGTAATTATCTAAGGATTAGCAGTAGAGTAGGCTTTGTTAGTTTGCAATTGAATGCTCAATTTTAGAGCCATAATT
This sequence comes from Lontra canadensis, assembly GCF_010015895.1. Classification (NCBI taxonomy): domain Eukaryota; kingdom Metazoa; phylum Chordata; class Mammalia; order Carnivora; family Mustelidae; genus Lontra; species Lontra canadensis. The sequence continues at coordinate 6,310,394 of NW_022631076.1, read as the reverse complement.
GGAAAGATTTCCAGTAATTTGAGGTAGTTGTATTTAGTAAAAGGAATGGAGGTGATTTTTGTTACTTTATTCCTTTGTTAGTTCTTTATAATCTACACTTGGCAGAGATGTGAGATAATCTCTGGCAGCATGCATCTCGGACAAGATTTTTCTTTGTGACAACAGCAGAGGAGGTTGAAAGTATCCTGTCCTGTTACTGTTTATCCTTTCTGGGAATTGAGTCATAGTTTCATACTGTAAAACAAAACCATCTTTGTCTTAGTGATGGATCTGTGAAAGTAAGTTTTGCCCATAATTAAGCAGTCCATATTTTTTTAGTCTGTGCTTGAGTTATTAGCTAAGTACTGATTAAGTCAGTACTAAATCATTAAAAATGATGTGTATTAAGTGATTACTTGATAATATAGTGTGTTTTGTGCAGATCCTTGCAAAGGCACAGAGTTTGCTTTCCTTGATTAAGATCTGAGTCACACTCTGATTCCCACATACAAAACAAAATGGGATAGAATCGTCAAATTCTATTGGATGGTACTAACAAAACATTGATATGAAAATGAACATATGCAGATGTTTATCTGCTTGCACAGATTATGCATGATACAAATGGCTATCAATAGTCTATGTTAATTCAATAAAGATTTTGTCTAGTTTAACACATTTATCTATCAGTTCTGGAACAGTATTTTAGGCTCTTTGGGATATGCAAAGAAGAAAGTGCTGATAATGTTTCTCCCGTTTTCAATAAATCTTCAGACTAATTATAGATAGAATAAGAATAAAAATAAAACTTTTTTTCTGAGTTGATTTTTTTAATATGCCATATTAATTTTCTCACTCTCCATTTAGTCTTATTTTTTGAGAGAAATGTATTTCAGAAATATAGAGAAATATATGTTAACACACATATTGATAATTAGTGCCTCATGGCTGACTGCTTTTCAATTAAACACAGCAGTTTCAGAAGTAACGCAATAAATTTTTTTATTTAGTTTAACTTTATTTTTTTCAGTGATCCATAATTCATTGTTTATGTACCACACCCAGTGCTCCATGCAATAAATTTTGAACAGAATAAAAAAGATACCATCTAGGGGCACCTGGATGGCTCGGTGGGTTAAAGCCTCTGCCTTCAGCTCGGGTCATGATCCCAGTGTCCTGGGATCGAGCCCTGAGTCGGGCTTTCTGCTCAGCAGGGAGCCTGCTTCCTCCTCTCTCTCTGCCTGCCTCTCTGTCTACTTATAATCTCTGTCTGTCAAATAAATAAATAAAATCTTAAAAAAAAAAAAAAGATACCATCTACTAATTTCCTATAGAACACTGGCTTTATAAATCAATGTCACTAGAATCATGAGGCCTGAATTTTAGTATTGGTTCTGCTATTATATAATATTAACCTGTCTTTTCTTTGTATATTTATAAATTGTATGGGCCAGAATGGTGAATCTTCTGTCATGTCAGGTCACTAAAATCCTTCAGAACTGCACTACTAGATTTTGATCAGTATATGTATTTTATGTTAATACAAATAGTGTTAATTATGAGCTTAATAGGACTTTTGACACAGCCCACTGTGGAGGATAATTTGCTGTGAGTGAAAAACATGGCTCATTGTGAAGTCATAGTCGAAGGTAGAATTTGTGTTTATTGGAATGTGTGACTACTTTTCCTCTTCAGTATTTAAAATTGAATGCTTAGGATGGTAAACAGTTTAATATAAATAGCTAACCAGTGATAAAGAGTAAGCATAACCGTCAAAGATTCATTACTTTTTTCTAAGCTTGATTTTTAAAATTCCTGTTCAATTTTTCATCCTTTAAAGCATGTTTTCACAAGTTCAAGCATTCTACCAACATAAAATTCCTGGTAACTACTGTTGTAGAGGACTTTTAAGGTCCTTTTATGGTTCTTAATTTTGATGATACTCTATCTAATACAGATCAAAATTTCCACTTCTGTTCAGGATATCCTTAAATAAAAAAGACAAAGTTATTCTGAAACAATTAAAATCTAAGATTTAATTCCAGCATTCCTGCACTAAAAGAAATATTTAAAAAGAAAAGCCTTCAGGGAGAAAAAGTATGATGTCAGATCAAAATTTTAACTTGCACAAAGAAATAGAGTACATAAAATTATAGTTATGAGAATAAGATATATATGTTATATATATATATATATATATAACATATATATATAATTATTTTTAATCTTTTGAAAAGTTGAGTATTTGAAGCCAAAAAAAAACCCCACAATGTGTTGTGTGATTTGTAATAGATGTTAGAATAAAATGTATGTATTCAGTAGCACAAATTATAAAAATACATTGTTAAAATATTTTAATATACCTGAAGTGGTAGAGTATTATTTGAAGTTAGGCTTTGATAAGTTATAAGTGCATTTTGTAAATGCTAGAACAACCACTAAAATAATGATTCCAGTAATAGAATCATAAAAACAAACAAACAGAAAACAACTTAAAACAAGTCAGGAAAAAGGGGAAGGAGGGGCAGATAGAACAAAGAGAAAAAACTAGCAAGATCAGAAATTTAAATCTAAAGATAGCAATAATTACATTAACTGTAAATAGCCAAAACCCCAAGTAAAAGGCAGAGATTGTCAAATTAACTAGAAATGCAAGACAACTCTATACAATCACAAGAAAATTTCTCACACTTTAAAGAGATAATTCAGTTAAAAGTAAAAGGATAGTAGAAGATCTACTTTGTAAATGTTAAATAAAGAAGGTGGAGGTGTCTAGTAGTATCACAGAAGTAGGCTTCAGATTAAGGAGAATTATTTGGGATAAAAAGGAATAATACACAAAGTATCAATACATCAAAAATATGTAACTGTCCTAAAGAGGTATGCATACAACAAAAATGCTTTAGAATACTTCAAAATACTTAAGGAAAAAAGATCTGAAGGCAAATAAAATCCATGACTATAGTTGGATACTTCAATGTTACTTTCTCAGTAGCTGAGGGAACAGATAGAAAAACATTGAGTATAAAATACCTAAACAGTATTGTCAAACAAATTTGATAAATTACCTTATATGACACTCCACACAGTAACAGAACACATATTTTCAAATTCACAGGGAATGTTCACCAAGATAGACCATATTCTGGATCATAACAAAAATCCCAACAATTTCAAAAAATCATATAAATATGTTTTATGCTTACAATGAAGTTAAAGTTGAAAGCAGTAATGGAAAGATCCTTGAAAAACCCCCCAAAATTTCCAAGTTAAATGTAATATTTGTACCTGGCCCATGGATCAAAATAAAAATATTTTAAATACAAATGAAATACAGCATATAAAAATTTGTGGAATATAGTTAAAGCAGTGTTTAGAGAAGTTTTATATATATTAAAAATCTCAAAGTATAGAATTAATAGTTGAAGGTAGCACCTCAGAGAAAGTAGAGTAAATTCAAAGAGAGCAGAGAGAAGGAAATATGTAATCAGAAATCAATGACATTTTAAACTGAATAAGAATTTTAAAATCAGTGAAATAAAAAACTTGTTCTTTGAAATGACTGATGAATTAATGAACCTCTAGCCAGACCAATCAAAAACAAAAAAGTGGGGAGGGGGAGATATAATTTATCAATACCTGAAAAAGGAAGCAATATAGATCCAATGGAAAGTATATATTAAGATACTATGGATAACTTGATGTCAATAAAAATTGTGACATAGACGAAATGGCTAACTTACTTGAAAGACACAAATTACAAAAGCTCATTCAAAAATGAATAATTCTACATCTATTATAGAAATGTAATTAAAACTCTTCCCACATCAAAAACTCTAGGCTCAGATGGCTTCCCTATCAAATTAAAACAAACATTTTGGGAAAAATAATACCAGCTTTATCCAAAATCTTCTAGAAAACAGAAGTGAAGAAATATTTCTTAACTCCAAATAGTTAAATACATTACAAGAATAGAAATCCACAGAATGGGGTCCCTGGGTGGTAGAGCTGGTTGAACATTTGACTCTTGGTTTTTGGCTCAGATCATGGTCTCAGTATTGTGAGATTGAGCCCTGGATTAGGCTTCATGCTCAGTGTGGAGTCTGCTTAAGGCTCTCTCCCCCTCCCTTCTGCTCTCACACATACTCTTTCTCTCAAAAAAAAAAAAAAAAGAAAAGAAAAGAAATCCACAGAACAGCATTGCTCACAAGCCTAGATGCAAAAATCCTTTATAAGATGTATCAATTAAAATCCAGCAATATATAAAAAAAAATAATGCATCATGATCATGTGATATTTATATCAGGGATACAAAGTTGGCTCAATTTTTGAAAATCAATGGATTTCACTTATATCAACAAAGTAAATACACATGTACACGTGTGATAATCTCAATAGAGGAATAAAGAAATTGAAAAAATTAAACACCAGTTTATGATAATTGTCAGCAACTACAAATACAAGAGAACTTTCTCAGTGTCTCAAAGGATATCCTAAAGCCTACCTATGGCTGACACCCTATTATATCATGAAAGACTAAAAATGTCCATTTTTAAGATTGAGAACCAGGGAAGTGTTCCTACTGTCTCCACTTCTATTCAACTTTCACTGTAGTTTGTAGGTAGTGCAATAAGGTGAGAAAAAAAAAAAATAAAACAAAGGGCATGTGGAATATCTGTAGATCTCATACATTGCTGGTGCAAATTCAAAATGATATAACCACTATAGCAAAATTTGGGTAATTTATTACCAATTTAATCAAGCACTTACTATATAATCTAGGTATACTCAATAGAGATGTAAATTTATATGTACATAGGACCTATATGTTAATTTTGAAGCAACCTGACCTGTATTTTTCCAAAACTAGAAGCAACTCAATATCCATCTGTTGTGAAGGGATAAGTTATTGTGCTGCATTTAAGAAACAAAACAAATGAACAAAGAGAGAGAGAGAGAGAGAAACCAAGAAACAGATTCTTTACTATAGAGAACAAGCCTATAGTTATCACAAGGGAGTTGTAGTAGGGAGATGGGGGTGATGGGCATTAACGTAATGCACTTGTCATGATGAGTGCTGAATAATGTACAGAATTGCTGAATCATTATATTGTACACCTGAAACTAATGTATGTTAACTGGAATTAAAAAGAATAAGGTCTGGAATTAAAAAGAATTAGGTCATTCAGTCTTGCACATACTAAAAACATAAATTCCGTAACTTTCTGGGAAAAAGTTGTATTGCACCAATGCAATGGTTACTTCTCAGCAACAACAACAAAAAGACTGAACTGTTGTCACATTTAGCATCATAGCTGAATCTCACGATTATTATGCTGAGCAAAAGAAGCCAGAAAAAGAAGGCAACTACAGTAGAATTCCATTGTGTAGCAGTCTTGAAAAGATGAATTCATAGGGACAGGTCATGGTTCCTGAGGTCTGGAGATAGGGTTAGAGAATAATTTACAAGGTTGCATGAAGGAACTCTTTTTGGGTAATGAAACATTCTGCCTCTTGGTTTTGGTGGAGGTTTAATGACTGTATTTGTGAAAACTTTTTGTAATCTATAGTTAAAATGGTTGAATTTTGTAGTATGTAAATTATTCTTAAATAAGCTTGACTTCAAAAATATACATCATGAGTAATTGTTAAGAAAATGGTTAGCAGAGGTAAAATATTGCTGCAGGTGAAGTATACATAAATCATCCCTTCTACAGTCTGGGTAAGATTTGTAATAAATATCTATTGAATTAGAATTGTGAAACTGGGTTGGAGGGATAGCATTCTAGAGGTTGTGCCTGGGTATATTCTCAATAATAAAGTTAGCCTTTCTAATTTAAGGGTTCAACAATTGAAAGGTACAAAAGTTTTTCTGAGGGCTTGTGATCCTAGTGATGAATTGAATATATGTGCTTACCTTCGCTATCTCTCAAAACCCTACTAAAATGACAGTGGATTTTAGGATTTTATTTATTTAAAAAATAGAAGAGAAAAATCCACTAAGACAAAGAAAATTATAATGGACAATAGTAACATAGAATAAATAACAGAACCTATCCAAGAACAGACATAGGGAGTAGAAACCTAAACTAATGGAACAGAAATCCTGGAAGATGAATCCAGAAAGGCTTAGATGGGACAAGTATACCATATATGGTCATGAAGATGGGAGTAAAAACAGGATTGGTAGACAGTCTATATGAGTAGTAGGTTAGTTGTTACCTCCCCTCTCTGATCCCCCACAGATAGGCAAATTGTTTTCTCCAATAGAGCTGAGGATTGGGCATTCGGTCCTTAGGTAGAATAGAGGATTGTTGAATATGTGATAACACACTGAAGATCGTGCATATGTAGGCAGCTCCCAGCATGTGAAAAGTTAACGTTCTACCTGTACTGAAGGGCAGTGCCCACTTTGCTCATCAGCCCATTGACACTGTCACAATGCACAAGACTGCAACAGCTGTAAGAAAGTATACAGAGAGGAGCACCTGGGGGCCTCAGTCGGTTAAGCATCTCCCTCAGGCCCAGGTCATGATCCTGGGGTCCTGGGATTGAGCCCTGCTAGGTCTCCCTACTCAGCAGGAAGCTGCTTCTTCCTCTCCCACTCCTGCTACTTATGTTCCCTCTCTTGCTGTCTCTTTCTCTATCAAATAGATAAAATCTTTTTTGAAAAAAGAAAGTATACAGAGAAAGGCTGAGTATAGCCCAATAGCAACAACCAGGGATGGCCTCATGACCCTGATGCATGACTTCAGAATTTTTTACCAGCTTCAGCAGACTTGGGAAATGTATGGTTACAGAAAGACAAACTGGAATGAGATCAGATTGTCAGGTCTTGGGTCTCTTCAGCTATGCTATCTTATGATGAAGCAGTATCTCTTTCTGGCTGCAGAACTAGAATTCAGTCTCCAGTGGAGCTTTTCTCATGATTACATTATTCATTATGGTTGGGAGAATGAGGTACTAGTGCTTAGATTGGCACATAGTTACCACAGCTAAATTCTCACTTAGATATGGTATATTTATAAATCACTTGAGTTAGTATTGCAAAGGGGGCGTCAATCTAAGGTCAATTTCTCAGGCATTCTTGAGCCTAGAGAAAAGATCATAAACATGATACTTGAGACAATTCTCCAAGGGTCTCTCACACTTCTGCATGTCTTCTTAGCAAAGGATCTGACTGTCCTTTGATCCGGATTATTGTTTTAAGAATATTTAATGAACAGCCTTTGAAGATTGAGATAGTGTCTCTCTCTTCAAGATAATGTTTGCCTCCAAAACAGAAGTTTGATGTGCTTATTACCCATTATAAAGGATTCTGGAATCCTTAAGCTCAGGGTTTCTCTCCTGGAATTTCATCCACAGTGTGTTCAGGTATCCATCTGATAGGACCTCAGCAATGCTCAGACCCTCACCCTGTTTAGTCCTGGGACCTCAGAAAACACGCACCATAATCCTTTTGTCCTGATCCTCTGCGCCCCTGGGAATAATGTTCAACTTCAAACAGATTTTTCACTGTCTTTAAACTCCTTATCTTAGCATATCTTTTTTTTTTTTTCCCCCCCTCAAAGAACTGGTTTCCTTTTCAGTATTCTATAAAGGAGACAGTTTGTGTTCTTACACCATACATACATTGAGATCTAGAGATGATCCTGGGATATTTTAAACTACAGACCACAGTCTTTCTTTGGCTATGTGATAATCCTTCCTCCTCTGTAATGTGTGTCACCTAACTGATTATCAAATGTACTCTGGACCATTTGAAAGCCCCCTAATTTATACAACTGAGTACTTTATTTTTGGTTCAGTCTTTCTCTCACCATCCCTGCCAGCATCTTTGGCAACCTTAATATTCCTATGACTCATGTAAACCCATGCAGTCATCTGACCTTACCCATTTGAGGACCTTCATCCGGGCTCTAGGTGCATGACCTCTTCCTGGACATTTTTATGCCTGGAGAAATGCAGGGCACTTGTTATTATCTAAAAATGTAATGTTTGACGATAAAAATCTCCAGGGTTTTCTCTTTCTCTCTCCCTCTCTGTCTCTCCTTTTTTTTTTTTTTTGCCTTTAAAGTTTTAATTTTTCAGTTGGTTAACATGCAGTGTTATATTATGTAAAACACTGTATGTTATATATGTATGTAAACCTGTATACAGTGGTTCAACAATTCCATACATAACCCAATGCTCATCAGGGTGAGCACACGCCTTAATTCCCAGGGATTTTCCCTCTTTTATTTCTACTTCAACTATTCATAGATCTTGTTGAGACTTCTTTTCCTTCTACTTTCTTACAGTTGATTATTGTTCTTTCCTTTTTTCCTCTTCCCACAGGGCCTCATGGTACCACTTGAACCATTCTTTGGAGAGTATTTTCTGTATCCTCTGGGCTACTAGGTAGAGGAGACTCTTTTCTCTTTTTCCTTACGATATATTACTATTACAGTCATGGTCCATGTAACAGCTTTTTATGTGTCTCACTTGTCTCTTCTATAGGAATGTAAGCACTACCAGGCCTAGGGTGTTATCTATTTTTTGAAATTCATTCTCAGCATGTAGAACAGCTCAGGACCCATACTCATGGCTTCAAGGAATCCTCAGTAAATGAAATGAGGAAGCAGTTCATAGACTGAAAGACTTTGGTTTATCCCAACAGTTCCTTGTCTGCGAACTGAAGTGCCAGGATGAGGTCAAAGATCTTTTCTTTAGTGAGGTGAGGGAGCCCAGGAAAGAGTTCTAAAGAAAAGCGATCAGCTCTGAATTGAACAGATCAATCACAAGTATGTGATTTTTGTCTCCTTGGTTTGCTCCTTGAGAAAACTGAAGCAGTTCATTGAAGGTAAGTGACATGATGAATTTCATCTGTTCTTCCAGCTACAGTTTACAGATTAGAAACCTCAGTCTAGTTACAAATTTATTGCCTTGAGCCCTTAGCCGTACCACTGAACCTGAAATGTTTCTTCTTCCTGTTACCCTTGTATTCCTAATTTGTAAAGAGTAGACAAACAGAACCACTTTTTTCTCTCACAGGTTTTAACTCCAAGCAGATATTCTTTATTAGTTGGTCAAGAATTAGAGAGGTGGGAAAAAGAGAACCAGATTTGAAATTGCGAGTGTTTCACTTTTAAGTGTGATGCTTTGGACAAGTCTCATTTCTTTCAACTTAGTTGTCTAAGTTGTAAATGGGAACATGACTTTAATATGGATTGTGAAGATCCAAAGATGAACAGTGTGAGGAGAGAATTAGTAAACTGAAAATGACTTATACAAATATAAAGTTTTTTTATACATTTACCATTCATTTAGCATTTCACAAGGGCAAAAACAGTATGTCACTGCAACACACTGAATTACTTTGATATGATAGCAGACTATGAAATATTGCCCTCTGATGTCATAATTGCTGTGTGTGTGTGTATGTGAGTGTGCGTGTGTGTGTGTATGTGAATTTAGATGTGGATTCCAAAAGATACACTCAAGGACATAAAAGTTTGTTTTCTCTTCTGAGATTTGTAAATTTTCTTCTTTTCACACATTGCAAAATTTGCTATTATGTCCCTCTTCCATGGAACATGTCTATTTACTTTTTTTCTGTTTTCCAGTGTATAAATATTTGAAGAACCTAAACATTGTGGAAAAGTAAATACCTTGTTAACCCTTCCTTAGTTCTTGTCCTTAATACATATCTAACTTAAGCTATAAAAAGTGGATATTTAAATAATATTTTGAGTTTACAATAGATAAGATACAATTGATTTTAAAGAAAAGAGTCAGAAGAAGGAAATAAAGTTTGAGGATGAAGTGGCCAGCAAGTGATAGCCACAGCTATGTTCAGCTCTGCTGGCTCTAGAAGTATTAGTAGGAACCAGTTGTCATGGATGCAACTGTGTATCACATTTCGGTTTTAGTTTTGTTTTGTTTTGTTTTGTGTGAAAGTTGGGCCACGTGATTGATGATTTTTTTCCTATTTCAAAAAGTCTGTGAATATATTGTTTGTGGGAAAAGAGAAAATAAGGGATATTCTTGTGAGTCAAACAATATAAGAAAAATTTCAAAGAAGAGATAGGATTATACTTTCCATGAAGAGGCAGATCTGGATTAACTAATATGTTCTGTGCAGACATGATACACTGTGTTTTCTAGGATACTAGAGTTGACTCCTGAATATCCTTCCTCCTTCATTTTGTTGATAAAACCCTTGTTTTGTTTAAGATGGTCATGTGACCAGTTAAAACATCCTTCTTTTTAGACTCCTTTGGGACCAGAGATGACCAAATATCCTCATGTGGCTAACAAAATATAAATAGAAGTTGCTAGGTTAGACTTCTCATGGAAAAAAAAAAAAAGAGCAGATATGTGCCTTCATCATTTTTCCCTGTGACACGGTGTTCTTCTCCCTTTTAAAAGGAAAAATGAGTCAGTGCCTCCAGCGTGGCATACATAAAGACAAGTAGACAAGTCAGGGATTTTTCACAAATGGAACACATGCACACCATCAGCACCCAGGTCAACAAATAGTACTGTCAGCATCCCAAAAGTATCCCCCTCATGCTTCCATTCAGTTACTACCTCCCCAAGAGTAACCATTATCCTAACTTTTTAAGAACATGTATTAGTTTTATCCATTTTGGACATAATATGAATGGAATCAAGCATTGTGTATTCTTTTGTATCTAGCTTCTTTGCTCAACATTATGTGTATGAGATTTGTATTGCCTACATTTATACATGGTTCATTCCCATGGCTGTATAGTATTCCACTGTGTGAATAAACCATGTACTATTTATTTAGAAAAAAATTCTTGATATCACAACAACAGAAGCCAACAGTGATGGTAGTGGAAGAACCCAGAAAGTTCCAGGGTCAGAGGTAACATGCTTAATTATCTTATCAGCTCAGACTGTCTATCCCTACATGAGACAGACAGCCCCCTGTGTTTGAAGCCACTGAAGAAGAGTTGTTTGTTGGGTGCCGCTGACCATCAGGGAAACTAAAACACATTCTGTATCACTTACAGCAGTAAAATTTATGCCTTAAAGAAATGTCAAATAACTAAAATTGCAGTTTGGGGAGGTTAAGTAGATAACTAATATTACATAGCTGGTGAAGTGATAGAACTGGATCTTGAAATTTCTTTATTGTAGTATAATTAGCATACAGAGTTATTTAAAGTATGCGATATAGTGATTAAACAATTCTATACATTATTCAGTGTTCACCACAGTAAGTGCAGATACCATCTGTCACCAGTGTTTTTACAGTCTTATATATCATACCATTCCCTTTTGGCCTTTAAGGTTTTTGTTTTGTTTTGTTTTCTGAGAAATCAGCTAATTTCGCTATGAGGTTTCCCTTGTATAAAACTCTTTTCTTGTCTTTTGTTGCTCTTAAAATTCTCTCTTTATCATGACATTTTGCCATTTTAATTATTCTGTCTTGGTGTGGACCTCCTTGGGTAATTTTGTTAGGGGCTTTTGTATTTCCTGAATCTAGATGTCTGTTTCCTTCCTCAGATTATGGAAATTTTCAGCTATCATCTTTTCAAGTAAGTTTTTTGTCCTCCTCTCTCTCTCCTCTCTCTCCCTCTCTCCTTCTTCTGGGAATCCCTATAATGTGAACGTTATTGCACTTGAAGATATTGCTACATTCCTTAACAAAGTCTCTTTTTTTATTACTCTTTTTCTTTTTTGTTGTTCAGCTTGGTTGTTTTCTGCTACCCTGTCCTCCAGATCACTGGCCCATTCTTCTGCATCCTCTAATCTGCTACTGATTCCCTCTAGTGTATTTTTTTTTCAGTTATTGAATTTTTCATCTCTGACTGGTTCTTTTTAATATTTTCTATCTTTTTGTTGAAAGTGTCACTGAAATCCTCCACCTTTTTGTCAAGTCGAGTATTTTTATGACCACTTCTTTGAATTATTTAGCCAGTATAGTGCTTATCTTCAGTTCATTGCGCTCTTATGCTGTGATTTTGTCCTGTTCTTTCAGGTTGGGACATACTCCTCTGTCTCCTCATTTTAGTCTAACTCTGTGTGTTTTGTTTCTACGTGTTAAGAATGGACCATAGGGGCACCTGGGTGGCTCAGTGGGTTAAAGCCTCTGCCTTCGGCTCAGGTCATGATCCCAGGGTCCTGGTCCGCATCAGACTCTCGGCTCAGCAGGGAGCCTGCTTCCTCCTCTCTCTCTGCCTGCCTCTCTGCCTACTTGTGATCTCTGTCTGTCAAATAAAATAAATAAAATCTTTAAAAAAAAAAAAGAATGGACCATAAACTTTCAAGTAGAACACACTGCCTTTCAGAATATAGTAGATAGATAAAGAGATAAAGATACATGGCTAGAAAGCACAGATGACAAGTTTCTCTCTTCTCAAGGATGATTTAGAAAAGGAGAGAACACTACTTTTTCACTGATAATTGCTTCTCTTCACAGATCCCTTTACTTGCCTGAAAAGCTTGACAGAAAAAGAAAATAATAATAATCCAGTTCCTGTGCCTAAAAGAAAGAGAATCCCTTGGCTCATAAAATAGAAAAAGGGAAAGTGTCTTTCCTCTTCCCTCTCCCTTCTCTTTTCCAGAAATGCAAGTAGACTGGAAAGATAGACTGGCCTGAAATAGATGAACAAAAGTAGACTAAGTGCCTATGCAAAGTGAGTAAGGTTGAGGTTTGTGATTTTGCTAGCAAAGTCTGAGAAAAAGAAAAACTTGATCTAATTTGGAATAAAATTACACTTATCAGTTCTCCAGGAACTTGAAATTGATCACTTTAGCAAGTGATTCTATATCCAGACTCAGTATAAAAAAGATATCATCTCTCTCTCTCTCTCTCTCTCACACACACACACACACACACACACACACACACACACACACAAATGAATATAAAAGATTAAGAAAGGAATTCGTATAAATTATATGGGCTATTAAGAATCTGATTCACAGAACTACAGTATACAAATCCTAGTTCTAAGACTCACTGGTGTGGGATGCATTATCAAGCACTAATACCACAACTGAAGAAAGAGAAGGGAGAAGAGAGGGCATAGGAATGCTCACTTTTCATACACACTTCTTTAATGCACATCCATAACATATCCAAGTTTGACTTTTTGATAAACACTAAATGGTAAATATGGAGGGAATTGATTGTGATGGATGCATGGATAGCTCTCCTAGGAGTGGAGATAGAAGTTTGTGAGTAATAAAGATAGGTGTATTAATGGAGTGATTATATATACCCATAGTCCTGGTGTAATTATAAATAGCTATTCCTTTTATTCTCAAAAGGTCCTATGTTGGCCCACAAGTAATATGGCCACCATTTGTGTAAATAAATATACATACAAGAATAAGACATCACTTTGGATTTATTTTTTCAAAGGTATGTGCGGCAGACATAGAGTTTCGTTACTCAGATTCCCCTGAGAAAGGACATGCTGTTCAGTTGTGAGGAAAGCGACAAACTCTAGCTGTCATAATGCTTTAGATTCTGTCTCCCATTTTGAGAAGCCCTCAGCCAATGACTGAGCATGGCAGTGGTAGCTGAAGTCATACTCTTTTTAGAGGGATCCCCAGCCAATAACTCAGCAAGATGGTGGTACAAGGCCTAGCTCTTTCCACCCAGCACAGTACTCCCCTGGCCGAAAACTCTTTGCCCCATAATCTCCGTTCATCTCATTTGTCATGGTTATGCTCTGATCTGACAAATCACCTACTTTTAGTTGTTCCCCATCCCAGGAATTTTCTGTATGCCCATCTTAGGGAATGTTTCCAGATAATAAAATCCTATAATCTATAACACTTTAATATATATATTTATGTATGGGCTAGAAATTTAGCAACATTAAACTATTTTAAAGAATTCAAGTTCAGATTAGATGTTATTGAAAGAGGCACCATTTAATGTTACAAGGTAACACAGTTCGTGAGTATCTAGCAAGAGACCAAAGTAAAGGCCTGTGGTAAAGGAAGTCTTTTCTCAAGGAGAAAAGGCAAATTATACTTGAAAACTCTTTGCTGAGGGAAAACTATAGTAGAAAACCATGTTGTTCAAGACAGACATGGACATGATCTTTTTTCTCTTTTTCCTCTCTACTTTACTGCAAGAGAGAAAAAAAGCAAAGGGTTGAGCAGGGAATTTATAAGGGCAAATATAACCTTTGGTTTGATGCACAGTAAGCTGACAGTTAAAGGTGTATCATGCTAGATAAATGTCAAAAGCCAAATAAAAGCCTTAATAATAAGCTGTCTAGAGGCTAAAATCCAGAACCCTCAAGCATGAGAGAAGGATTAATTTTTAAAAATAAATTTTAACCCAAACTGAAACTGTCCAAGGTGGCTTAAATGTTGTGGTAAACTCAGGGTTGAGGGCTGTGAGTGTGGAGAAAAGAGAAGGAAGAGACAGCTAATCCAAGGCAGAAAAGGTACCTGGTTGTACCAAGATTTTTTATTTACTTATGTCTTACTCTAAAAAAGAGCATCATGGAGCCAAACCGTAAGTGTTGTTAGGGGCTGAATTCTGTGTACCACCCCCCCAAATTCATATGTTGACATCTGAATCCCTAATAACTCAGAATGTGACTCTATTTGGAGATAGGATCTTTAACAAGATAATTAAGTTAAAATGAAGTCATTAGAGTGGGTCCTAATCCAACTTGACCAGCATCCTTACAAAAAGAGGAGATTAGGAACAGACACAGAGGGACGATCAGGTGAAGACACAGGAAAAACCTAATCCTTTCCAAGCTATGTGGAGCCATGGGAATGGGGGGAGAGGCCCTGCATGGGAAAGTCAGGAGGCAGAAAGTTCAATGAAGATGTTTTATTTCCAGCAAGAATCAATTATCTGTAATATTGTGTGAAACTGAAGCACAGGAAATTGAAAGAACAATCATATGGCCGAGCTACAACCTAAAAATGACACACTGTCCTGCTTTCCAACCAGGTTGTTTCTGTAGTCACCACCTTTCCTAACACCAAACTAAAAAGGTGCTTGTATGATCTTAATGCTCATGATTAAAGTTTATTAAGAAAAATTTAATAATGATGTAAATATTTCCTAGATACTGGATCATTTTCTCCAAATGCTTTTTTATTTTTTTAAGATTTTATTTATTTGACAGAAAGAGAGAGATGGTAAGAGAGGGAATACAAGCGGGGGGAGTGGGAGAGGGAGAAGCAGGCTTCCTGCCGAGCAGGGAGCCCTATGCGGGGCCCCATCCCAGGACCCTGGAATCATGACCCATGCCTAAAACAGACGCTTAACCACTGAGCCATTCAGGCGCCCCTCCAAATGATTATTTTGATTCCTGTAGGAAACAGTTTTCATCTCATTCTTTTCTTTGTTAGAATTAAATCTCTGTAAAGTGAAAACGTTTTCCCCACTTGGAAATGCTAGTGAGGGGTTTGCCAATCAACCTAAAAAATAATCTACTTATATTGCCAGGGTCACAAAATCTTATGAGAAGAAAGGCCCTATGGGTTTTTGTTCATCCTAAAGAAAAAGGAAAATGTGAGCTGAATGGACTCGGGGGGTGTCTGGATTACTAATCCACCATGTAGTGTTTAGGCAGGTGGACTTTCAGAGGCCTGGGACTCATTGAGGGATGCCAGAATTGAGGAGTGCAACTCTTGCTGAATTAATCTTCCCATAGTAGCAGCTCTTGTTTTCATCATTTTGCATTTGCTAGAGATGAGGCTCTATTGTAGCCCATTATTCAGACTAGACACCAACCAGGTTTTTGTCATAATTCCTGGCCTTGTGTACTGACATGAATTTATTAGGCAACTTGAAAAGCTGAGATGATTAAATCACCAAACGCAGTGCATTCCTGGCTCTCCACTTGGCCCAGAAGTGCTTTGCTTAGAGAGTTATCTTGACATAGGAAAGGCTTGACCCACTGTCCTGTGAAGTGTCCAAATGCTTCTCAAGGGTTTAGCAACCAATGAAAAAAGAACATGGGTTAGGATGAACTTGCCTCCTCCCATATGTTTCGCTGGGCTTACAGCATGATTTTTCTTCTGCTTACAGAAGAAAGGGCTTTCAAAATTCAAATGCTCTTTTGCAACTATGACAGAGATCTAGAGTCAAGAAGAATCAGAATTTCACATATTATAAAGCTAAAAAGCTTGGGCATCTCCTTCAGGGAATGGTTTGGATCCTTATATTCTGGAGAGCTGAAATAAATAAGGGTTTCCTTTGGAACACGGACGCTATTCCTAAGGTTGTTCTGGATTTGAAAATCCAGTGTTCTGCTCTCACCTCCAGTGGTAGGTATGGGTGTGTGATGTCAGCTGGGCTAATAATGCTATGGAATCACCCACGAAGAGATGTGAGATACAAGTTGAGCACACTAGAATCCTCACCTGGAATGTTCTGCACTGGAGGTTGAAAGATAGCTCTCAATTTCTTTTAGAACTTGATCCAAAATATATCCTTAAGCTTAGAGATATCAGCAACCATACATGTTGGTACATGGAGAATGTCTGTGTGTAAAAGAGGAGTTGAGGCCAGCAGACATGGGATATAAGAGTTAGCAATGGCGTCTTTTTATACATACTTCAGATGAAAAGCTGTCCCCAAAAATGTGATTCAGTAAGGGGAAACTTCTTCAGTATAACTTTGTCAACTTCACATGTGTAGGTAATATATCTGAATTTCAATCATAAGAACTGGCAGCAAAGAATTGCTTTTGTTTTCTTTTTTATTGCTACTTCCTGTATGAAAGAACAGTAACTCTGGCCAAAGTCTCCTGAAGTAAAATGAAATTTTATTTTCATTATGAGCAGGAAGGTAGGTGATAGCAGAGTATCTTTTGTTGTGACTTTGAATATACATTTATGATGTGTCTCTTTAGGCCAATGGGAATCAGATGTTTTAAATGTCAATGATAACAAAAGTTGAGTAGAACCATACCTATGTTATAACTAAATTTTAAATGAAACATAATGTCATAGGATGTTAGTACTTGAAGGGACCTTGAAGGTCACCTTGTACATTTAATCTCAACTATATAGGTGGTTGAAGAAGAAACACACAGGTGCTCAGAGAAAAACCAAGGTGAATGGCATATCATTTATTACTAACAATAAAGTACTGAAGTTTGCAATGAATTGATTTATTTCTTATAGACTAGAATACATTCAGAGTTGAAAGTTCAACACTTTTCAAAAGATTTTCTTTATTTATTTGAGAAAGAGAGAATGTGCATGAGTGGGGAGTGGGCCAGGAGGCAGGAAGAGGGAGAAGCAGACTCTCCTGCTGAGCAGGGAGCCTGGGATGCAGCTGGATCCCAGGACCCTGAGATCATGGCCTGAGCTGAAGGCACATGCTTAACTGACTGAGATACCAGGTGCCCCAGGAAGTTCAACATTTCTAAGACTGGTTGTGAATGGTCCCATATTCTTCACAGTGGGAGCACTCATATGTTAACAGATCAAATAGAAGTGTCTGTCCCATCAGAGACCCATAAAAAAAAACAAGATTCTCTTTGTGAACATGGGACCATAGATAGCTACGTTTCAGACCCAAGTTTTCTTGTTGTTGTTGTTGTTGTTTGGGGGGTGGGGTAGAATTCAGGTTGTTTTTATTTATTTTTTTTAATTAACATACAGTGTATTATTTGTTTTAGGGGTACAGGTCTGTGATTCATCAGTCTTACACATAACACATACCTTCCCCAATATCCATCACCCAGAGTTTTCTTAACAACATACTCTGAGAGCTTAAGACAGTGCATGCCTTGATCCTGACTTGGAATACAATATTGTTGTGTGGCCAACAAATTTGTTGGCCCACCTTGAGTTCCCATTCGAAGTCTCCAGCTTCAAATGATACTCTTCCCTCCAGTGCCTATCTCCCAGACCAGTGAAATATATCTAAAGGGAAATTTGCTGCTTTCTTCATAACAAACTAGCTTCTTTCCCATCCCCATATTAAGATCTTGTGTCATCTCCTCAATGATAGAAACCTCATGTTAGTTTGTGTATGCCACGTAACTGTGAGTTGGAGTTTCTGAGCAGCAAGCCCTAACTATTTTACTTGTTAATTTGAAGAACGTTATATCTTAACCATGCTAACATTTAGGGTGGGAAAGATCATAGAAAAGAAGAATTTTTAAATGTAACCAAACTCAGATAATTTGTCTTGAGCAATATAGCAGAATGAAGAATCTCAGTATTATTGCTTAAAATCTGAGTCTCAACAATTGTGCTCAAATAAAACGAGTGCTTTATATTAGGAAGGGAAAATTTTACAGTGGGTACTCAAGCTTGTCAAGACTGTTAGAAATGTGGTTAAAAACAAAAAAGGTAAAGTAGGACTTACAGGTACAAAGTTTTTGCATTCATAGCTATTTCAAATGTCACTGAAACAAGTGATTTGTGTTAAGTATGATAATATACCTTCATAAGTGGGCACCTCATTAAGACAAGCAGAGCACCTCCTTAGCTGATCTAAAAACCATTTTACCACCTATTTTATAGGTTCATTCAAATGATTTTCAACC
Organism: Lontra canadensis; assembly: GCF_010015895.1. Classification (NCBI taxonomy): domain Eukaryota; kingdom Metazoa; phylum Chordata; class Mammalia; order Carnivora; family Mustelidae; genus Lontra; species Lontra canadensis. The sequence goes on along the minus strand of NW_022631076.1, from coordinate 6,291,909 downwards.
TTTCAGGGAAATTGTTTTGCATCAGAAAAAAAAACAAAGCTTAAAAACATTTCAATGAATCATTAAAAATAGAGTTCTTGGTTCAAGTAGTAGACATGTTTTCTATAAATGAAGTATGTCCAGAGACGATGTGTGTGTGTGTGTGTGTGTGTGTGTAATTATAATTAGCTTTAAAGTAAAATAATCATGTTTGATTAAATTTGCTTTATATAGAAGTGTCCCTGAACCACTGTTGTTTTAAACAGAATTAAATAACTTCTTCAAGATTCAAAGATACCATGTTAACCAGGTAGGATAAACTTTTCTTCGCCAATCAAAATTATCCATATGGTAGAAGTTCCGTTTCTATTATATCCCTGTTTCATTTTCCTGGCTCAGTGTGAATGGGCCATTCAAAAGTCAACCAAACACTTGATATATTTCCACGTAGGGAGAAAGGAGAGATGTCACTGCATCCAACTTTCTCCAAACACAGAGATGTTCTCATAGTCTAGAGACCTGCTACAAACACATGATGTAAAGGACAGAAGAAAGAGCAGCCACAAGGTTGAACAGGCAAGGATGAGGAAGAAAGTGGTTTGCAGTCAGTATTTCTCTTGCTACAGGACTGCTCCTTTTAGGAGCTTAGTGAATTTGGGACCAAGACACTTTTTCCTTCACTCTGCTTGGCTGAGTATGAGTCCCCTGCAATGTCTGAAAATGAAAACTGACCAATTGATGCTGTCATGTCCACACATGACTTTCAGATTTGGGCACACAGATCTGTACCAGTTATCTATATTGGAGACTATGATCTCTAATGTTTCATTTCTTTTTTTTTTTTTTTTAAGACATGTGCATTCTCTACATTGCTGGGGAAGTTCACAGATGAAATCTCGAATGATTTAATCAAATACATTTTTTTTTGTTTGTGTTTAATAAAAGGTAAAGACTTGCAGAGAAGGGAATGCCAGATTCACATTGTATGTGTTAACGCTCTTGCCAGATTCAGTGTCTCTCCCTTTTGGATTCTAGGATATGACCTTGAGGGTTGTGTTGCCTGGGTCCACAGCTTGGCCCTGCCATGAGAGTTCACCAAAGCTTCAGTTTCCTTCTCTGTAAAATGAATATAGTATTGGTAACCATCTCGGAACTTGGGCAGGTAGTAAGGGAGATGATGTATATAAAGTACTAAGCACTATTCCTGGTAGATACATTCAAAGTTCTTGTGAATATTACTTTACATGGATGCTACTTAGATTACCATCCATTCTCTGATAGTTCTCTTAATCTACCCGTCCTAATAGGGTAACTGGGATAGATTCTAGAACATAAAAAATGAACTTTAGGTAAAAACTTAGACATTTGAATAAAATATGGCTTTAGTTAATAATTATGTATCAATATTGTTCATTAATTGTAACAAATGTACCATACGGATGAAAGATGTTGATAATAAGGAAAGTGGATGTGGGGTATGTGGGAACTCTGTGTTATCTTTTTAACTAAAACTATTCTAAAATAACTGTGATAAATTTCAAGAGCTCATCTAAGATAGCATGATTTATTGATGATTTGAACCTGAGATTGGCAAACATTCTTTGTAAAGGGTCTGATAATAAATAACTTGGGCTTTGTGAGCTGTATATGGTATCTGTCACATGTACTTCTTTGTTTATAACCCTTTAAAAATATAAAGGTAATTCTTATCTGTAGGGCCATACAAAAACAGAATAAAATGCCAAAGACCATAGTTGTGGAACCCCTGATTTAAAATAATATATAAAGAAGAGGTACTTAGATTTTTTTCTATCTGTGCACATGTAGATTTTTCTTAGCATCCATGTACCATTCCTTCTTCAGGACCATCCCTTCTTTTTCATCATTATCAAATGTACAAGTCCTGGCTAGATTCATCTTTCCTCAGGAGATAAAGTTAGTAATGATGGTATTACCCACAGTGTCATGGCTCCTTAGAACCTTCTTTATTGAAATAACACAGAAATTCTTTTCTGTGTAGTTCCCTACCACCATTCCCAGTGGCACTGCATCATTGATTCAGTCATCAATGAATCCTGGCTTCTAATGATTCTCTTAAAGGTTTTTACTGTGCTTTGTTGATGGTAACCTCATATAAAGTCTTTCTCAGAGTATGCAGGAAAATGTGGACAGTAATTAATTTTCCAGACATGCTAATTTTACTGTTCAGAATTTCATAATATAAAGGTTGAACGACACCTCTTCCAACCACACCTTGCCTTGGACTCTAGGTTGTCGTCATTGCATCCCTAGAATATAATCTCTTTCAGTGTTGACTGCACCAATGCCTTCCATTAACCAGTGGGGAGGAGAGGCATTAGCCTTTTGTATAGAGTGGGAAACAAATTTCCATTTGCATAAGAATGTTCTTTCTTCATGCATCATGGTTTAAGACCAGTTTAGGAGAGCACATTGCTGCCATATTGATCAGAGGTGAAAGAGGACAAGGATTAAAATGGCCACTTGGTGCTGGGAAGCCATAGTCTCAGAAGCCCTCAGGGGAAATGTGTGACCCCTTCTGGAGGTCTTCCTCAATCATGGCACAAAGTCTGCAGGAGAAGTGCCAAGAGTTCCCTGGGTAATTTAAAACTGCCATAGCAGGGGAAGCACTGCCACCATAAGGAACCTCTGCCATCATCCTGTGTACTACTATTCTTACTGCCTGCAGATGCTAAAGATCAGAGGCAGCCCTGTGGTTGGAACATGGAGGACTGAGAGTAGGTCTGAGGATCTGTGGTAGATGGTCAGTAGCCCAGAGTCCTGGACTTGTGCAGGGTCCAATTAAGAGCTGTGATAGTACCATTTTTGGAAGCTCAGTCTCACCCAGTACCGCAAAAGAAATTTCATATCAGTCAGCTAGAGTGATCTGCTTACCCTTGTATGACTGGATTCAACCATGGGCCCTGAGATGACCACATAAGCACAAATCAATCTTGGGGCATCTAGGTAACCCAGTACACAGCAAAGTTGGAGGAATCAGAGTCAGAAAAGTGGGGTCTGGGTGTCCTGGCATTGCCAGCTTCAACTGGCTCCAAGCCACAGGAAAGTGAATTAGAAAATTTCAGCAAAGACTCTCCAAAATGGAGAGCCCTCTGAGTTAGGGGACCAGGGCAGAGATCTCCGCTTGCCTGGCCTGAGAGTAGCACTGCCTCTCCTTCCTCAAGTTCAAGAGACAGTCAGTGAGTGCCCCTATTCTGAACCTAGACCCCCAGCCTCTCTCTAAAATTTCTGCCAGAACCGTGAGAAGCATATTGCAAATATGCATTCAAATTCTATTTATTTATTTATTTATTTATTTATTTATTTATTTATTTTGCCACTGTTGTAGGCTTTGGGGATAGAGATGAAAAATGTTTCTGGAACTTTTAAACAAGTGTATGTATCATGCATCCTACCCCTACACAGGCCCCAGCTGTGTAATAACTAATTGGCAGAACTAACTCAGACTAAGATGTTAATCCTGATAATATCTTAATTCCAGATAATGCACTTGTATTTAACAAGATCTTCTTTTAATACCTAACACAAAGTTGTAACCTCTGCCTATGCTCGTTGAAACATGTAGATTCACAATTATCCGGCCACAAGGCATTGCTGAGCTCTAGTTACTTATCAGGGATTATCATTTTAAATTTACCCTGCCGAATACATCTTAAAAACTCAACTAAGAGAAGCAATATTTATTTAGGATTTGGGAGGTGGGGTGGATAGTCCATCTATTCTTCCAGATACTCCCAACATCGAGCCCTGAATTATATTAGATAATTAAGAAGCCATGTGCTTGGATTGAATATTATTTATGTACCTCACCCTTCCCAATCTCTAACTCCTGTGCTTAGAGTTGCCTTTGTTGATGTGTGTTTTGATGTGATACCATTAAACGAACTTTAGAGCAGAGGAACCAAATTAAACTTGACACTGTGCTTCCTGAAAAGATGTTGTTGAGAATATTGTTCATCAAAATACACACTTGTACGAGAACTTGAGTGGGGGGAAAAATCGGTCTCATTTTTCTGAAGAGCTGGATGGCTTTTGTAAGCAATATATGATAGGCCTTTTTTTTTTAAGATTTTATTTATTTAAGGGAGTTGGGGGAAATCGGAAGGGGAGGTGAACCATGAGAGACTATGGACTCTGAAAAACAATCTGAGGGGTTTGAAGCGTTGAGGGGTGGGAGGTTGGGGGAACCAGGTGGTGGGTATTAGAGAGGGCACGGATTGCATGGAGCACTGGGTGTGGTGCAAAAACAAGGAGTACTGTTTTGCTGAAAATTAAAAAAAAATTATTATAGGAAAAAAAAAGATTTTATTTATTTATTTGACCAAGAGAGAGATCGCAAATAGGAAGAGAGGCAGGCAGAGAGAGAGAGGAGGAAGTAGGCTCCCTGCTGAGCAGAGAGCCCAATGCGGGGCTCCATCCCAAGACCCTGGGATCATGATCTGAGCTGAAGGCAGAGGCTTTAACCCACTGAGCCACCCAGGTGCCCCATGACAGGCCTATTTATGTTTTCTTGTTTACTGCCAGAAAACTCACAACTAGGTTTCAGGCTCAACTCCAAAAAGACTTAATGACATCATGGTGTACCCTAAATTGACTTCAGATTCTAACTTTTTTCTGTCCTATTTTTCCATCTCGTTTTGCTTTTTTATATAAACTGTATCAACTTTATTTAATCCTCCTGTTATATTTGCATATTTGTAAATTAACCTTACATTCTCTCTGAACAAGACTGGTTAGAAAGAATTAAGAAGTTATGACCAAACTGTTCTGGAGAGATTTCATATTGTAGAGGAGTGTGGGCTTTGGAGTTATATAGGTTTGGATCCACTATTAGATCTGCTTCTTAAGAGTTTTATGACCTTGGACAAGTTTCTTAATTTGTTCTATCATATTCCAAAGGTAGTGTAACTGCTGATTAACCCCATTGTCTTTGTTCCTGATGTTATCTTCCTTTTAGCTTTTCTCTGCATGTGATGCTTTCTAACACAGGTCGTATTATGGTAGTGAATGAGGTAGGACAGTCTTAGATGATTTTCACTTAATGATGAATGCCAATATGCAAAAAGATCTGGAGATCCAGATAAGAGTTGTATTCTCTAGGAGAACTAGGAATGAGCTTTAAAATACCTTATTTATACCATGGTAAAGTGTATGTTTCTTAGTCTTTAATTCTTGATTTCACACCAGAATTCATAATCTACCCTGCCTCTTAATATATATTACTGATTTTAGTAGATTCAATCAGGAACCTAGGACAAAACACCTAATTTGGTGGCTGTCATCAATATCTTCCTCCCCATTAATACAAATAGGATTACTTCTCAGCGATATACTATACATCAAAAAGATAGTGTCTATCCTTGAAACAAACAAACAAAAATAATACATCAGAGTTTAACAAGTCTCTTCTACCTAATGAATGAATTTACTATTTCAAAGAATAGTAAACCTGTCAAGGGGAATTAAATGATATGTTGCACCAGGAGTAACTTGTGCGTCTGGCATTTGTGTTAGGTTGTTAGAGGAAAATTGAACATGTGAACCTTGATAATAAACCTGTCTTTGATATTATTGTTAAGCTTGACTCTTCTGGAGATTAAAGTGGCAGGTAGTAAAATGTATCATGCAAACGTAAATGTGACATTTTTGTTCTATTTTAAGTTTCTCATAGAAAATGGTTTTGTGATTGGTCTTTGCACAGAACTTTATTTATAATCCTATTTGCAACTTGGAGATTTTGCCTCAGAAGGTGAATGAGCATATTGCTGTGGCTTTTGTGATTCTGAACACGTCACTGCTGTCATTTGTCAAATATGCCTGAAATCTGCCTTTTCAGTAAGTGACATCTTCCACTCCTTTCAGGTGAAAGGTTTTACTCCTTTTGTTGTTGTTGTTGTTTTTAAGAGAGATGTCTAAATAAAAGAGATATTTGGAATCTGATTTTGACAACAGGAATGATTAATTAAATTAATTAATAAACCACTGTTATTTCAGTGTAGCCCAATTAGACAGCACTGGACTTTTTTCATGTTTTTATCTTGGGATGCAGCACCATTTCATTGCATTCATAAAATGGATTGTATTTCTTCATGCATGGAAAAAAAAAATCAGGAAGCAAGGTTGCCTGTCCAATGCAAGCAGATTTTTACCTACTCCTCTATGGTTGATTCCTTCCTTTTCTTCCCATAAGCCTCGGGAAATGCTTTCCTTTTGCTTTTGCTTACCTGCTAGAATCCACAGGATTGCACTTTCTCCTCTGCCACTGGGAATTTACAAGTCCTGCAGTCCTGTCTTCTGGCGACCTGTCTGTCCTTTGGCCACTGGCTTAACTTCATGGCTTCTAGGTACATCATCTGTGAGATGTGGACTGCACCTCCTTACATTCTGGGGGATGTTGGGAGGATTAATTAATGTTTGCAGTACACATTGAAGCTTAGAGCTGCAAAATGCTTTATAACTTCAAAATACCACTATGTTAATAGCAGGCTCACTGTGAGAAAGCTGCTAAATACAGTGCTTCCCCTCTCTGGAGCTCAGTGACCTTTCTATTTATCCCACTAATTCCATGGTATCTCCCGGAGGAATATTCTGTGCTTCTCCAACCTGGATTCTCTTCTCACGTAATAAATGTGGCAAACCTGGAATACATGCATGGAAAAAAAAAAAAAGGAATTTATTTATTTAAGTAATACTTGTTCACCTGGAACATACTAGCAGCTGGATTCCTGCTGAATCAAGAATCTGTTTGTTCTGGCAGGTCATCCAGTGTTGTTATCAATTTTCATTCCCACTAACAGAATTAGGCTCCCAGACCATTGCTAATCAGTTTTCTAGCCTGCATTTTGGAGGCTTTAAATTGAAGGGATACATTTAACACAGTTATAGCCCATTACTTACCAGAGGAATGGTGGCCTCTCCTTTGTGTTAGAGCCAAACTCTCTAAAAAGCATCTCTAACCCAAAATGTCAACCCATATACAAATATCATCTATTCTTTGGGAGTGGCAAAGTTAAAATGAGGCTGTTTGCAGTTTCCTAGATTTTATAATCATGTAAATATTATGTTTTAAAGATGTCTTCGTTATGAACTGGCTTAGTCTAGTGATCAAACAGTTATAAGATATAAAATCTTAGTTATTACTTTAAAAGTTGTCTCTATCTCAAATGAAGACATTTCGTTTTACATTATTTTTCTAATAATGAACATAGGTTCAACTAGACTCAATTTCTGCCTTTTGACTTATTCCTCATAGGGCCAATGAGTGAATGACTTAGAATGTCATAATGGGTCTTGGTGGGCAGTGGGGTCCTCCAAACCAGAAATGGACAGTCAGGAGTTTATTTAGAAATTTGAAAAAAAAAAAATTAGAAAATGTAGCCAGGTTCCCAGTACTGGTTGGCATTCTATGAAGAAGCATGCAAGGATTTGAGTAAAACTGGGGCCAAAGTCCTAAAAATACCTCAATGGAAGAGAGACATTTAATGAATGTTTAGTTTAATGAATATTGGTGAAAATTCAGATGTAGTCTAAATCTAGATGGGAGGCCAGCATTCAGCATAGATGCCAGTCTATAGGTCATGCTGAGGACACCCAGAAACAGTACCTGGTCCTGTAATGACCATAGCTCCCATCTCTCTACTCTATATGTGAGACACACTAACATTACCATGATGACAAAACCAAGCACATAGACGTTTATGGCATTCTCAAGGTTACAAAGAGAGAAAGTAAAAGGAGTAAAAGTTGAACCCAAGTGGTTGGGCTCTGCATATAAGACGTTGAAGAAGCATAGGGCCCGTGATTAACAGCATGTAATGTAGAATCACAGTTCTGGAGTCTGTGTGATCTTGGGCAACTTACTTAGCCTCTCAGGGCCTCAGTTTCTTTATATATATATATGTATATGTGTATCTGTGTGTGTGTGTTTGTGTGTGTACACAGATACACATATACATATATATAAAATAAAAGATTAAAATTGTACCCATATCCTAAGGTTATTGAGATTAAATTAGGTTATACATATAAAACCTAAGAAGAGTTCTTGATACATAGTTCAGTAAGCAATAAATATGTAATTGTCATTCAGTTACAAAGGAACCATCAGTACAGAATAGTCACATATTGTGGGCCACAGTAATTAAGTAGGACTATAATCCTTGAGACATATATAGAACATGAGAAGTGTAAGGTAATGCCAGAAGCTGTACTTTGTTGTTACTGTTATTGTACATCCACAAAGCCTGTGTGTTGGGGTTCTTTCTTCTGGATATGATGTTGGGATCTTGATGGTTTGATGGGCTTCCTGGTGGCAGAGTTTATACATTTATTTACATTTTTTTTTCCTGACACAAAACTAAAATGCAAGAAAGTTTAAAAATTAGCTTTAATCTAAAAAAAAAATTAGGTTTAATCTGCAATAATAATGAGAATAGGTGGGTGACCATCAGTGAATTAGAGATTTTAGACATTTTTTATAAGATTAAAAATAGAGGAAGCAGTGCTAATTGAGGACAGAGGAGCCCCCATAAAAGCTGTCATCTCCAAAACAGTAGGCAGTAGCCAGTAGCCATATGTCACTATTGGGACCCTGAAATGTGGCTGGTCTAAATTGACATGTGTCATAAGTATAAAATATACACCAGTTTTTGAAGATGTATATGAAAAATGATGCAAAATATCTCAATTTTTATACTGATTATATGTTGCAGTGATATTTTTGGTATATTAGATAAATTGTTACTAAAGTTAATTTTACCTTTTTAAACTTTTTAATGTGGCTTTTAGAAAATTTTAAATTATACAAAAGGCTCTTGTTTATAACTTACGTTTTATTACTATTAGATAAATCTGCTCTTGTCTAGATGTGCAGAAGGGCTCTTGAAGAACCCCAGAGAAATTACATGAGGCAGAAAAGGGCAAAGATTAGAAGGAACTCATAACTGGGAGACAGACTTGAAGTCTATATAAGAAAAAACTGTCTGTTTTCTTCCATTTCCCATTCCCCATCTCCCTGTAAGCAGATCAGTTAGAACCACATATGGATCCTAGAGTTGGTGGCAAAGAAGACACTTAAAATTCTAGAGAACAGTGTCAGAGTGTACTAGAAGAACTTGTATAAGAGACAGGGATACAAGAGAAAGTTCTTCCTATCCTGGCATTTAGATTTTTCATAGTATGATGGCTACTTGAGAGTCCCTTCATCTCAAATCAAAGTTTGTCAATTTAGTAACCCTACTGATGTACACAGTCAATTTTCCTAAGGAATAATTGTTTAAAATATAACTGAACAATCAAGGGTCACTGGATTTTTGAGAAAAATTTGCATAAATGAAGGAGAAAGACCTTCATAGGGCAAAGTAACACCAATGGAAACAGACACATTAGAGATCAAAAGAAAATAAATCAGAACAAAGCAATCTTAATTAATATCCTTAGAGAGATTTAAGAAGATATTACAGCCATAAAAGTGAAAATAGCTTATTTTAAATGGGTATTTAGGTCTACTGTAGTTACCTAAAATATAGCCTTTGGGAAAAACAAGGTGAAAGTACATTGGACTTTTTTGTACTGTCTTTGCTACTTCTATAATATGAATAAATCTGTAACAATTTCAAAATAAACAGTTAAATAATGAAAATCAATTTTAAATAACAGAGCCTCCCAAAATTACAAAGAAATATACTTCAACATAAAGATTATAGAAAGTTTTGAAGATAGAGTTGAGAAAATCTTTCAGATCATAAGAGTGAAAGAAAAACATGAAATGTATCTATAAAAGAGGAGAATAATACCTTGTCAGACATTAAAATTATTTAGTCTTTGAATTATTTAGTCTTAATAATGTGAGCATGGTTTATTTGTTTTCAAATTTTGGAGTTATCCCAAAAACAAATTACAAATCAGGAAGTAAAATTTTCAGCTGCAAAGATCACCATGACTCTGCCTTTTCTTTTGTTTTCTTACAACTGTGGCCATATTGAGTTTTACCATCAGTGTCGGCTCTTGTTTGGTTTTCTTTCTCTAACTGTCTTGATCTTTTTTACTCCTTCCCTCTCTCTGTCCATCCTCAGATCCTTTATTCATTCAGTGGCCATGAGACCTGAAGTTTTTGTCACCTCTGGGAAGGTCTGGGGTTCTTAGCTTTTCCACCTCTCTCTTGAGGTCTAGGAAAGTTATGGGTGGCAATATGATAGAGGGTGTGGATTTCTTTCTTTATTCAGGCTGGCTTTCTTTTTTCTTTCCTTTCTTTTGCATCTAACCTTACAGGCCAAACTTGAGAAGAGAAATTGCCTAAGGTTTCAGACCAACTCCTGCACTGATGTTTGGGGTCCAGACTAATAATCAAGACTTCCCTTTGCCTTTCCATATTCTCATTTCTTGATGACTTGATTTCCTTGTCCAAAAGAAGAGTGGTTGAGACTTGGTTAAATATGGATATCTTTTGGTCTCTTAACTGGTAAAATAATATAGATTCTCAGTGTACTCAACCTACCTTCTTCTGTCTTTCTTGGGTACCTAACATCTGTAACTTCTGATTTACTGCTACTAGACTTGTTAGTATTGCCCTGCCAGGAACTCTATAAAACCCCACATCAATGGAAAAATATTTGTGCCTCATTATCCATTTTTATTCCACTGGGAAAGAGATGGAGGTGATACCAAGGAGGTCTAGAACTGGGTTAATCTAATTGGTGACATAAAGGCGAGTTGCAAGTTCTTTCATTAATATTGTCAGAAGAATCCTCCTGTCTGTCAGAGTCAGGATTCTAATGTTCACAGATACCACCTTCTTGAGAAATGTGGCTATCCTCTCAGTTCCTAATTTTAGCCTGATGGCGTTAAAAAATCCAAGCCTAAGTCCCTGTGGTGTAACACCTCCCATTTCCAGTGCTTTTAGGAAATGAACATACCTGTTGTCCCATGGAATGTGAGAGTGTGTATCACCTAATTGCATCATTTTACAGATGAGGAAGCTGAGGCATAAATGGTATGTATGCTACATTGGTTTGTAAGGGCAAATCCCAACCAGTTGGCTCTACACTTAAGTGTGTGTGTGTGTGTGTGTGTGTGTGTGTGTGTGTGATTTCAAAATGGCAATACTTGTTTTAAAAAAAAGAAAAACAACTTAAAAATTCAGTAGTTCCTTAAAATTAAATCACTATGTACTTGTAATTCTGTTCTAAAACCTGGATAAGAAAAACTCTAATCTTGTCTTCCTTTGTTTCACTAGATTAACCCACCCCCCACTTTTTTTTTTTTTTTTAACAACAGAAAGGGCTTCTTTACTGTTTTTTCTTCTTTCTATAGAACAAGGGACCTCTCCAGAGCTCATCTTGTTTTTTCAAACCTTCTTTGTTTTAAATATGAAAATTTTCAGTCAACACCCTAAGAAATTCTGATTTGAAGGGTTGAGCCCAAGATTTCTGTAATCGTGTATTACCAGATGCTTCTGATACAGAGTCTATAGAGTATACTTTAAAGAACTTTGCATTGGACTGTGATATCTATCAAGATCTAAATCTGCTAAGTCTTATTCACATCACTACAGTATTATTACAAGTACGAATCAGTCATGTGGTCAGATAGGTGATTTAACAATGGGGCAGAAAATTTTTTATCTGTAATGTATATTGACACCTGCATATTGAAAAAAGATTAGTACCAGGCTTTAACAACCAAATGGAGAGCAGCTTCTTTGTCTAGTCTGTTGTCCTGGGTGAGTGAAGTACGGTTTATTATAGGCTTTGAAATATTGCCCCACAGTGATATTGGAACTTCTTTCATTGGGTTTCTTTCCATCTGTTAAGCAGGTAATCAGTTATAAATGTTTGTCACTATATCGACAGGTCGATTTTTCTAATCCCTGATATATACAGAGAGGGAAATAGAACATTTTGTCCGTTTCTTCTCTTCACAAATTTAAGACACAAGTATCGTTCAGAGTCCCATAGAGTATGGAAAGTGGAGACACGATGGAGCCAGAGACTGGGTGTCCATTTCACTCCTGCCACTTAGTGTAACCTTGAGAACCTGAGTTTCTTCTATTAAAGTACTTCCATTTGTCTTTTGGAGTTGGTGAGAGATATAAGGAGATAAGATATTTTTTGGTGATGCTTAATGATATTTCTTCAACAAATATTAGTTTCATTTTATTCTTCCTGTCTTCTCTAACATGTTGTTAAGTGTCCTCCACCACCTGCAAGTCATACTGTTCTTGTCTGACAAATCAGGTTACCTGAATCTAGAGCATTTCTTCAGTCACTTGACTCATCATTCATCTTTATAGTGTTTGCTCACATGGAAAATGGGGTTGTATAGTAGATATTTCCCAAGGAATGATGGATATGGGCAGAGGTGAATATATTTTGTGGAGGCAGAGATAATAGAAATAGATTTGGGGATTTGATAGGTTGATTTAGGAAGGAGAACAAAGGATTAAACACAGTTTTGGACTGCATATTGGGACCACTTAGCAGATGGGAAAATGGAAGGAACAAGAGTATTGGGAGGGAAAAAAACAGAGCCAAGAGTTATATTTTAGAGTTACATTTTAGGCCAGTTTTGAGATGCCCATTGTACAATCAAGTAAAGATGCCATATAAAGTTGGGCTATCTGCATTTTAAGTTCAAGGGGAGAGGTGAGGGCTAGATATATAAACTTGAGAGCTGTGGACATATGAACTATATGCAAAGCATGGAATTTAATAAGATCACATTGGAGAGAGCATTGGTACAGGAAAACACAACAACAACAACAACCCACACACAAGCCTATTATTAAAACCTGGTTGTTCTAATATTTGACAGTGGAGTAATAGAAAAGGAATGAGCACAGTAAACTGATAAGGGAGGCCCAGAGAAGTAAGAGGAAAGCAAAGGGGTGGGGGTATGAGGAAGTCACAAGAATAAAGTATTTTAAGAAGGGAAGGATGGTGAAATGTGTTGAAAGGATGTTGCATATAGCAGCACCAAGAACAAGGATAACTGACAAAAGCATTTTCAGTTGAATGGTGGAAACAAAAGAGCATTTGGTGTGAGTTGAAGAGAGAATGGGAATGCCACTTCTTTGGTTAGAGGAGCTTTTGTATATAATGAGACATCTCCACATAAACATCAATATGAAATGAAAGGAGAGCCTTGTTCTAAGTTTAATAAGCTTTCTCAAACTCTACTTCCTGTAAAGTGAAAAGGTTGAGTCACAGGTTACAAATGTTCATGCCCTGTATTTTCTTAAGACTCTATCAAATAAGTATAAATAGCTGTTTCACCTTCTGCCTAATATATAAGCAGCCCAATTCCAGCTTGATTGGCAGGACACAAAGACTTGACGTTCTGGTCAAAAGTCTGGTCAAAAGTCTGTTTCTTTGATGGTTCATCTATCATTTCTGGGGAACAACAGACCTCACTATTGCCATACATAAAGGAATTGAGAAGATATGAAGAGAAAGCCAATGCTAAACTCCAAATTAAGGAAAAAGAGAACTCAGGTTAGACCTTTTAGTCCAGAGTCATAATCTCATTGCTAGAGAAAAGGAGATTGAATGTATACAAATCAAGAAGCCTTGAGTGGTCAAGAAATTGTCTCCTAATTCTGATGGTTGTCTTCTCTGTTTTTACATGACTCTGAGTCTAGATGTGTGATTGGATTTCACTTTATTATTATGAAGCAGGAAATACAGAAGATATATTTATCAGGTTTTGGTGGCTACTTATTTATGAGTTGAATTTTCCTTCTGAAGGAAGTTGATAACATGTTTAAGACAGACTGTAGAAACTCTTGCTTCTAAGTTAAATGTTTTATCTAGTTCATATGGCCAGGACAAGAAAGAAACTAATGGCTAGTAAGACCAGACAAAAAGCTCAAGTGTTTTGTGTGTTTAGCCTTTCCTTGTTTATTGACTTGGTATTTAGGAAAATCTCCTTCCAACCTTAGCATCAGTCATTTAGGACTACTGCTCTGATTGCCGAAAATACACATTGCATTCCCTGTCTCTGTACTTCTGGTCGTGTTGTTACCACAGTGTGCACTCTCCTTGTCTCATCTTCTTCCGAAACTTACTGAGACTTTTCTTGTGATTCTGTACATAATTGGCTTTTGGTAAATATTCAATGTGTACGTGAAAATGGTATATAATTGCTAGTGGTTGGGTACAGTGTATATACTCTGGATTCTTCAAATACTCTGGATTCTTACTGATTTTGTTTATCAATTCTCAAGAGAGGGTTATTATAATCTCCCATTAAAATGTTGACTTTGGCAATTTCTCCTAGTACTGATGTCAGTTTTTACTATATACATTTTATGGAGTTTTACTGGTTGTATGGAACTTTAAGTCTTATATCTTAATATGGGATCTCTAATCAATATGTTGTGACCTTCTGTATTGTTCAAAATTTGTTTTGCTTTCAAGACAATTGTGCTTGATGTTAATATAACTATACTGACATTCTGGATAGTATTTGCTTGGTACACGTATGTATTTAATCTTTTCAAATATTCCTGTTCTTATCAGTTATCATGATTTTTGTAATCTCACTTAATTGGAGAGATTAGACTTAAACATAGTGATTGTTATGTTTTAATCTACAGTCTAAAGTATATCTCATTTCTATTTGTCTTATTTTTGAATGCACCTTTTTGTTGTTGTTCTCCTTTCCTGTTTTATTAAAGCAACACTAGTTTATGCAGTACAGGCATATCTTGGAGATATTGTGGATTCAGTTCCAGACCTACCACAATAAAGCAATAGTCTGTAACTGAACAATAAAGCAAATAAAATTATTTTTTGGTGTCCCAGGGCATTATAACAGTTGCATTTACATTATACTGTAATCTAGTAAGTCTGCAATAGCCATTATGTCTAAAATAAACATATATGCCTTAATTAAAAATATTTTGTTCCTAAAAAAAATTGCTAACCATCATTTGAGCTTTCAGCAAGTTATAATCTTTTTGCTGATGGAGGGTCTTGCCTTGGTGTTGGTGGCTGCTGACTGATCAAGGTGATGATTGTGGAAAGTTGGGGTGGCCGTGGCAATTTTTTAAAATAAAACAACAGTACAGGTTGCTGCATGAATTGTTTCTCCCCTTCATGGGTGATTTCTCTGTAGCATTGATGCTGTTTGATAGCATTACCCAGAGTAGACCTTTTTTTCAAATTGAATTTAGTCCTCTCAAGCCCTGCTGCTGCTTTATCAACCAAGTTTATATAATAGCCTAAATCCATTGTTTTTATTTTTCAATAGGCTTTGTGGTATCTTCACCATTCCATCTCAAAAAATCTCCTTCTTGGCTTATCTCTAATAAGCAGCACCTCATCTGATAAAGTTTTATCATGAGATTGCAGCAGCTCAGTCCCATCTTTAGGCTCTACTTCTAATTCTTTTCTCTTGCTATTTCCACCACATCTGTAGTTACTTTCTCCACTGAAGTCTTCGAGTCATCCATAATGGTTAGAATAAGTTTCTTCTGAACTTCTGTTAATGTTGCTATTTTGACCTTTTACCATGAATCACAGATGTTCTTGAATCTACAATGGTAAATCCTTTCTGCAAGATAGTCAATTTACTTTGCTCAGATCCAGCAGACAAGTCACTATCAATGGCAGTTATAGTCTTACAAAATATATTTCTTAAATAATAAGATTTGAAAGTCTAAACTATTCCTTGATCTATGGGCTGCAGAATGGATGTTGTCTTAGCAGGCATGAAAACAACATTAATCTCATTGTATATCTCCATCAGAACTCTTGGATGACTAAGGATATTCTTGAAGAGCAGTAATATTTTGAAAGGAATCTTTTTTTTTTTTTTCCTGAGCAGTAGGTGTCAACAGTGGGCTTAAAATATTCATCAAACCATGTTATAAACAGATGTGCAGTTATCCAGGCTTTGTTGTTCCATTTGTAGCGTACAGGTAGAACGGATTTAGCAGATTTCTTATGGTTTTCAGAATGGTAAATGAACATTGGCTTCAACTTAAAGTCATCTGCTGTGTTAGCCCCTGACAAGAGAGTCAGACTGTCCTTTGAAACTTTAAAGCCAGACATTGACTTTTCTTCTCCAACTATGAAGATCTTTGATGGCATCTTTTTTCAAGATAAGGCTGTTTTGTCTACACTGAAAATCCATTGTTTAGTGTAACCACTTGCATTAATTATCATAGGAAGATCTTCTGGATAATGTGCTGCAGCTTCTTCATGAGCACTCGCTGGCTCATTTTTCACTTTGATGTTATGGATGTGGCTTCTCAAGCCTTATGACCGAGCCAGACTCTGCTAATTTCAGATTTTTCTTTGGCAGCTTCCTTATCTTTTTCAGCTTTCATAGATAGAATTGAAGAGGGTTAGGGCTTTGCTCTGGATTAGGCTTAGCATAAGGTGATACTGTGTTTGGTTTGATTTTTTCTAGCCAGGCCACCAAAACTTTCTCCAAGACAGCAATAAGGCTGTTTCACTTTGTGATCATTTGTGTGTTCATAGGAGTAGCACTTTGATATCTTTCAAGAACTTTTCCTTTGCATTCACAACATAGATAACTGTTTTGTACAAGAGGCCTGTCCTGGCTTTTGATAGGTCTTTCTCACTAACTGTAACCATTTCTAGATTTGGATTTAAATTGAGAGACCAAAGACCTTTCAGTTGAATACTTAGAAGCCATTGGAGGATTATTAATTGACCTATTTCAATATTGTTTGGTCTGGGGGAATAAAGAGGCCTGAGGAGATGGAGAGAAGCAGGGAAATGGCTGGTCAAGGAAGCAGTCAGAACACATATAACATTTATCAAATAATTTCCCTGTCTTACGTGGATGGGTGTGGTTCGTGGCACCCCAGAACACTTATAATGGTATCGTCAAAGATCATTTATCACAGGTCACTGCAACAAATGTAATAATAGTGAAAAATTTGAAGAAGTGTGAGAGTTAATAGAATGTGACACAGAGACACAAAGTGACCAAATGCTGCTGGAAAAATGGTACCAGTAGATTTGTTTGATGAAGGATTGCCACAAAGCTTCAGTTTGTAAAAGAACCCCTCAGTATCTGTGAAGTGTAATAAAGCAGAGCATAATAAAATGTATGTAAAAGGTATGCCTGTAGATAAATAAGCAGATATTAGTAGGTTAATGCAGTAGAAATTTAGCCCTCATGTAAAGCTGAAAAGCAGTTGTTCCTGGGTGTGGGCTTTCTTCCATGTAGTGATAATAGGATTCTGGTTCCTTGTGTTTTTGATTCAGGGTTCCCAGAGAAGGGAAAAAGGCATGAATCAGACCAGGACATGATCCATCACTTCTGCATCAAATTGACCAGGACTCAGTCGCATTGCTAGATCTAACTCTAAGGGAGGCTAACAAATGTAATTTACCTGTGTGTCCAGAAGTTCTAATAAATAACTTTGCTGAATACTTAGCCAAGGGGGCAAGATAGGCAGAAAGGCTGGCATTAACCATGGTCTCTCATAGATCTCTCTAGAGGCCCTGGTAGTCAGACTGGATGACCATGGCTGGTCGCTCTCCCCATGGAGACATGCAGTGGAGGCTGGTGACAGGGTTTCAGGCCGAGTGCATGCAGGTGCAGAGCTGTGGGGGGCAAGCTTCAGGTGCATACGGTGTTGCAGGCCAGTGATGTAATCTGGGCCCACAAGCAGCTGTGGGAGCCCAGGCTATTGATGTGTCCTCATTTCGCCCTGGGCATGCACAATGCAGTACAGTTAAGTGATAACAGGTGCCAGGCCTGATGCATGCATGTGCACAGCCAGAGGAGCTAGCCCCTGGGAGCTAACCCCTGACGTCACTGGGAGTCAGCCATTGGGACATCTGTGCTGGTGTCTTGAACTCACGCAGATGCAGTGGCCTGGCCTAGCTAGTAGTCTCTCGACTCCTGCGGGGGCGAGGGTGGTGGTGGGGAACAGGGAGGGAGTCTGGTGACTGGCATCAGCAAACATGAATACTTGAGGGACAAAAGTTGGCAAAATCTGCAGAGCTCCACTCTAGCTGTGCTGGTGGTACATTAGGGACAGAATCTGCCGGGTTTGTCTGTAGAGCAGGTCACTGTGAACGGTGATGATTCCTACTCTTTGGCTGCTATTGCTAGCCCCTGCTTTTCTAATAGTTTTTTGTTTTGTTTTGTTTTGTTTTGTTTTTTTGTTCTTTGTTTTTGTTTTTTATTGGCTCACACTTGGCCTTAACGAATTCATTTAAAAATTTCAGTAGAATTCTTACAGCACATATGATATCTTGAGGTATCAAACCCAACAAGTCAAGGTATGTTCCTTTTCTACTTTGAGGTGCTCATCTTTCCCAGATTTTTGGTGAACTGGTCAACGTGCAGTAGCAGTTCTCAGATAACGGAGCAAAGTTATGAATTTGCCATTGTCCAGTGAGTTTTACTGTTGTAAAAAAATGGGAGTGACATTCTTTTTTTTTTTTTAAGATTTTATTTATTTATTTGACAGAGATCACAAGTAGGCAGAGATGCAGATAGAGAGAGAGGAGGAAGCAGATTCTCCGCTGAGCGGAGAGCCTGATGCAGGGCTCAATCCCAGGACCCTGAGATCATGACCTGAGCCAAAGTCAGAGGCTTTAACCCACTGAGCCAATCAGGCGCCCGGGGAGTGACATTCTTTTCCACAGTTCCACCTAGTAGGCAGAAATCAGGAGTCTCACCTTCATTCTTGAAAGATAGTTTTGTTGTATGTAGAATTCTAAGGTGAAAGTTAACTTAGTTCTTTGAAGATACAATTCTGGGCTGACAGGTTCTAAGATTATTGCTGGGAAGTTATCTATCAGTATAACTAATAGTATTTGAGGAGATTTTCTTTTCCCTTTAGTGGTTCTTTAAGATGACCTCATTACCTTTTACATTCTGCAATTTCAATAGTATATGTCTACTTATAAATTCAATTTTATTTATCCTTCTTACAATATGTTAGGAATCCAGAATGGTATGTTCTGTATTTAACTCTGAAAAGTTCTCACCCACTATCTTTCTCTCTGAATATTGCAAATATTACAATATTCAACAGTGCCAAAGACAACACTGCAAAATTGCCTGTTGTCTTTGCCTTACACTTTTTTACCTTTGTAATTACTTTTCACATATTTCGAGGAATTTTTTTTTTCATACATTTGGGTACTGTCTTTAGATTTAACTTTTAGCTCATTATTTCCTTTGTTGCATCTAATAATTTTATTTAATATTCCACGAATCAGATAAGTTGATAGAGTTACAGGTATATAGATAGGAATACTTACATAGCCTGCATTGAAATTTCATTCCTCTGAAATGCATTTGCATGTGGGTCAGTCTATCCAATTACCTAGGGGTCTACTGATTCAGAATTAATTTAAATTCCCAGCTTGTAGTTTTGGAGGCCATATAGTAGTAGTCAGTTCCAGTTCTGAGCCTGCTTGAAGGTAGATTTGTAATTGGGAATTGTTATTAGAGTCTTTTTCCCATTTCTTCTACTAAACTTAAAATCAAATTCAAAACACAAGTATACCTCCCTAAGGTATAGCTATTTTTCTTGCTTATGTGCTGAGTTTGATGTCCTTTAGGAAACCTGCTTTATGGAGGATTTTTTTTTTCTTTCTTTTAATGCAATCTTGCATCTTCTAGGCTCTTGAACTTGTGTGCCCTCTACTCTTCATTACTCAAGCCCTCCTTAAACCTCATGGCTCTAGAACATCATTGATCAGTAGTTAATGCCTGCTTCAGCTATGCTGCCTTTGTGGGCTCATGCCCCCCCCCTTTTTTTGTCATGGTATCCCTTACTTTATCCCTAGTTCAGCCACATGTTGAAAATATATATGTTTAAAGAATTTTTTGGTGCAAAATTGAGAATTATTTTTCTATACTTCTAATACCCATGTTACCAGTAAACAAAGCCTTTTCCCCCTTGCCTACTCAAAATTCTACTCATTATTTTAAGGCCTAGTTCAAATGCCACCTCTTCTATTAATTTCATTGTGCTACCTCTAGTCAGAGTTATTTTTTCCTCTATCTTCCAAGTAGTGTATTTCTTTTAATTGTATTGATTTTCTGCCTTATAGTAAAATTTGTGATTTGTGCGTTAATACCTCCTTCGAAATAGACTGATTTTTAGAGGCAGGAAGCTCTGTTTTAAGACAATTTTCTCCTGGCCAATGAAATGGCAAACATTAAGGCTTTAGTCTATATTGATAGGTAAGTGGATTGATGAATGAATGAATAAATAAAAGCATTTTTATAAGTTTGGCATGAGCGGGTAAAAGTCCGTTAAAAGATATATTGAGGTAGTAGTGTATGTCATGCATGTTGCTAAGGGCTGAGTAAGTTTAAATAAACGAAACAAACTCCTTAGACAGGGGATTGCCTTTTTGATTCTCCAAAAGGAAGTATGTATGATTTCTTTGGATGGGAAGAGAGCATATAAAATGTGTTTGTGATCAATGAAGCATTCATAATGAATTATAGAAGAAACATATATTCTGGAGGATCATGTCTTCATTGCTGAGATTTTTATCATGCATGTCAACCATCCTCCTTCTTGACATGTGACTGGTATAGGACTGGACTTGATGGGGCCAGAATCATTCTTATCTGTGGACACATATCTGTGTGATTTTATAAGCCAAAAATAATTGTCATGTTTATCCCAGCATTCAGAAAAAAAAAATGTGATTATTGGATGGATTTATTTTGGGCTTATAAGAGCTACACAGAACATATCCTACTATTGTATATAATGTATTTTTAATATTGTATATCAGATTTGATTGTATAAAGGCTAAACACTAAATTTACATATTCTAAAAGTAGGGGACGGTGGACCCAGGACTGGAGACCTAGTTTGTCCTCAAATATGTTTTGTCTTTTACACAAACCTCTCTGATTTATTTCTAGAATTTCAAATATGTTCTTGTTTGTTATCTTCCATTCACAATTGAATAAACAGTTGACTGGCATAAGCCCAATGAGTGTCTTGTTGATTTACCACTTTTGGCGCTCAGGGTGATTTCCATCTTTGTCTCAACTGTATTACATTTACGAGATCTACACTTCTTGTATCAACATTTTCATCTTCCATTTGTTTTTATAAAATAATGAAGACAGAAGGCAATAAAATATTCAAGACACAAAACACTGCTGTACAAATATGCTGTCAAAGTGTGCCACTGGCTGTCAGTCAGAAGCTCTATATGCTACCTGAACATATCAGCCTATCAGATATATATCTAGAAGGCCAAATTTAGCATATAAAACTTAGATTGGGCTGTTGATCTATATTGTGCAAACAAATGGATTGTATGAAAACAGAAATAACAGAAGTCAAGGAAAACCTCTAGCTAGGATTATGCCCTGTATCTCTTCTTTGACTTGTGCACAAAGCAAAGAACAAGACTCATATTTTTGGAGCTGAATCTTTCTTCAGAAATATGTCACATTTGATAACTTTCTGAGCATCTAGAAAGGAAAATGCTCAACAATGCATGTCAAGATTGGCAAAATAATAATATTAGTATTACTAATACTACTATAGTAATAATAATAATAACAGTGTATCAATAATATTGACAGCCAGGCATTCATTTAATAATTTCTTTTTTGAAGTATGTTTGAGATTTTTCCATTACAAAAAGGTTAAAGAAATGGTAGGAATAAAGTTATCCCCCTCATTGCCAAGAGAATTTGCTTCCTGTCTTCATTCAGGGAGTTATACATGGTTACAATTTCAGTCCATGTATGTACAGTCCAATGCAGTTGTGAAAGCCCAGGCAATATTAAGATTCCAGTAAGGTTTGTCTTTCCAGTTCTTAAGCTCTTCCTTTGTGACTTTTTGTTATGGTATCCTTTCTCAATAATCTGCTCTTGGGAAAAGATGTATGTGCATGTGATTAACCATTGACACTTTAAGTTCCTGTGATACTTCTGCAAGGTAACTTTCCAGTTTATTTCTAACTACCAAGTAAAAGTATTGGGGGGGTTTAGTTGTCAACAAGCAAGAAAGCAAACATGTGGAAAAGTTTCAAATAAGCTGGTTTGTTTGGTCCCTTGATTTTATACCAAGTAAGTGGTGGTTGTGTACCAGTCACCAGACGGATGAATGATCCTGGTCAGTTTTGCTCTTCTCCTTGTTTTTTCTGGTCTTAGAGTTGATGTAGTAAGTAGCCTGTGACATGGCCTGTGTGTAGACATATGGAGAACTTATTCAGCCACACTCCATATAAACAATGCTAAAGAAGCTGAAGAGACCAGTGAACTATAAATTAGAGTAGTTGGGTTCTAGATCCTGTTCTGTCATTAAACTAGTATGAGATTTGGGGTGAGCTACATTCCGTTTTTAAGCCTTAATTTTCTCATGAGTAAATAAGCATATAGGACTGAATCAGTGGTTTTCAACCTTGGAGGCACACTGCAATCCATTTAAAAATGTTAATGCCTGAGTTTTCTCCCTGGGTATTCTTTTTTCTTAATCTCTTTTCTTTTTTCATCTTATTATATTTTAGACGGGGGGAGGGGAAGTAGAGAGGGAGGGAGAAGAGAAAAATCTCAGACAGGCTCCATGCATGGAACCTAGTGTGGGGCTCGATCTCACAACCCTGAGATCATGACTGAGCTAAAATGAAGAGTTGGGCACTTAACCGACTCAGCCACCCAGACACCTCTATTCCTGGGCATTCTAACTTTGTGTGAGGTGGACTTTGATCATCAGTATTTTGCCAAAGCTCCTCAGGTGATTCAGATATGCAGCCAGTGCTGAGAACTGCTAGATATGATGATCCCTAACGTCTTGTCCGTGGAGACAGTGTATCATAGGAGTTTAAGTGCATGAGCACTGCAGTTAGATGGAGTCAATTTTGGATTTCAGCCCTCCCATTTCCAGGCTATGGAAGCGTGGGCAAGTTTTAACTTGAAATTCAGTTTCCTCATCTTTACAATAAAGATATTCTTGCCTTATTGTGTTTTATAAAGAGTAGCTCTGATAATAATGGATATGAAGTAATTAGCTCAGGACTTTGCACATAGCAGACATTTAACAAATGCTGATGATAAGGATGATTACTGTGCTGAATGTGATTACCTGCCCCTCCTCTCTCTCTCTCTCTCTCACACACACACAGACACACAATTCCTGTTTGAGTGTAGTATTGGGCCAAGGATAGAAAGTAGAATAACAGACCAAAATAAAGGACCGGAAACAGCCCTGCTACATATCACTGAACTTGGTATATCTAACAAGTGCAATTGGTATTGCCAGGGACTGTAAAGAAAATGATGCTAGACCAGTCATGGTGAAAAAAAATTTGTGATTTGTATGTCTCCCTGTGTGCTTAAGTTTAGAGAGAAAAAACACAGAGGCAAAGCTTTGAGGATTCCCAGGAAAATTCATTTTTCCAAACCTCTTATGTCCAGTGAATCCCATGAATTTCCTGCAATCTCACTTCCAACCCCTAGATTCCTTTCTCTAAATAAGGATTTCTTCCCATATAATAAAGGCCCAGATTTGGAGTAGGGCAAGGAAATTATTATTGACCAAGTCATGCAGCTCTGTGTCTCATCTAAATGAAGTAGTTATACCTTTAGCTCTTAAATCTATTAATCTGAGAAATATCACCTTTCCAGAAATTAAGATAAAATGTCAGCAACTAAGTATCAAGAAAACTCAATTTCCGTGTTTGATATGAGAAGGGCAAGTCATGAACATAAGCAATATAATTAATTTTACTTCCTGTTTTCAGTGACTATATCATTCATTTCAGTTTCAAGTAAACAAAGATTTGCCTTTTGTTGTTCAGGGTCATAGTCGTACTTAGCATTTTGACTGAGGAAAAATCTCAAAATCTATGTCGATTATAAATGTACCAAATGTGAGAACAGAGAGAGGAAAGAGAAAATGCTGGAGTTGTCATTACTTCTGCACTAACTTATAAAGGCCAGTGGACATTTCATGAGTATTTTCTTGGAGACTGAATCTTCCAGTACCTACCAGATGGTTCCCATAAGCCTCATGTTTGACCCAAGGTTCTTCCACTGGGGGAAGCTACTTGGCCTCTCTTGACACTCTCATATACTCTTCACCTTGAAACAGACAGAAACTTACTTTGGGGATGGGTTTGCAAACAGGAACTTAGCTCACTATATACTGGATATCACAATATGGCCTCTGCCCTTCTTGCTCCTCTCTTTCAGAGCCAACCTATACCAGGAACACACAGATGTTCAGCTTTGCTGAGCCTGGGGAATCTCCTTATGTTATCAAGGGCTGAGATATTGTAGGACTGTGTGACTGCTGTTTGACTATGTCTAATTCATGGAGGGACTGTGACATCCAGAAGCTTCTCTCTACCACCACCTTTATCAGTAGTAAAGGCTAACCTTTGAATCTCTATTTGCTTGTCACCTATCTGTTAAAATTTTGTAGTTGGTTCTAAACTCAAAAGGAGAAAGGGGATGATTTGTTTGCCCCCCCCCAAAATTTTTGACACAGTGTAATGGGGGAGGAACATGAGATCAAGCAAGAAGGAAAGAAGGAGCAGTACAGCTCTGGGGAGGCTGTGGGTGGGAGGGAAGTCAGAAAAAATCAAAGAGGAAAATCCATGTTATTTTACAATGGCTTATTGAAGGAAATAATAGTAACAGAAAAATCAATAAAGCACATGATGCAGAATAAAAAGCAATGAAGTCTGGGGTAAAGGCAGGCACTATTGTATTCAACAGAAGGAATCATGGGACTAATAACAATTATGTGCTTTTTATTATAAAAACAAATAAAATGTTTCCAATTGAAGCCACTGATCCCAATAACTTAGAGTGCCTGAGAATCATAATAAGCATTCAGAGTCTTTTTTTGAAAGTCAGCTCAATGCTTATGGTATATTATCAATATAAGTAAAGTGATATCTGCTGGGAAAAGAAGTTGCTCTAGAATTATAATGCCAATTATGTCTTTGAAAACAGGTAGGCAATGTTCTCTCAGGAGCATTTCTGAAAGAAGGATTTTTATTTTATTTCTAGAGAGTTCAGATGAGGACATCGGACAGAGCTTTCCCCCTCCCCACCCTACCCCTACAACCACCCCCAGGGCTAAAAGGGAGTAACTTAGTTAAGAACTTCATCAGTGGTATTGTATGGTAGGAAAATACAAAGCCATTATTTGTGCACAGTACAAATCTTAGCTCATTCCTCCTGCACCAAACCTGTAGTCCCTAGAGAGGGCTTTGAGAAGGCCACTGAGAAGGAGCTATATTATGCTGCTTTCTGCCAACCACTCTTGGCTAATGTTACCTTTTTTTTTTTTTTTTTTTTAAATGTCCTGGGAAAAAGGTACGTTTTTTGGAACAGAACATTGTCCCCATTGTACTTTTAGCCCTCCAGTCTGTCCATCCACATCTCTTAATTGGCCTGAATGTATTGATTATATTGAACACAGTAAGCCTCTTTTCCTGGTTGGTTGTGTAACAATAGTTTATGCCTTGGGTATCTTTCTTCAGACAAGACAGACGTCCAATGCAAGGTGGAAATTGTCTTGCTTTGATTTTCCAACTTGAAGGTTGTATCTCATTCGATCTGACCCCACCATAAAGCACAATGTGCCGGAAGAGATATAAACCCTTTGTTATTTATCAAGGAGCAGGAATCAAGGTCTTAGAGGGTGTGTGTGGCAGGGAGTGGGGGGGTGGGGATGGGTATATAGAATGGGTGTCATTTTGTGGAGATTACAGTGAAAGATCATGGCTTTGAAGGCAATGGAGCCTGGCAGCATCAAGGTGCCAGGAGGGGAAGGGGCACTCTTTGGAATTTTCTCTACCTCTTATATCCTCCCTGAAATGGTCCTTTCATTACTTTCTTCCTGGTGGATTCTTACCGATTCTCTAAGGCCCAAATTAAATATCATCTCTTCTGGAGACTCATCTTCTTGCCTCTTTCTCCTCTGCTTTTCTGCCCCCCCCCCCCTTTGTTCTCTTTCTCCAGTGGGGTAGATGCAGTACCTCTGTCTTTGGGGCTGTGGTAGTCAATTTCATACCTCCTTGTGCTGAAACATGGCTCACACTGAATTAAAGGATTTGGGGCTCCTGTCTGACATCCCCTCAGAGTGTGAGAGCCTTGAGGGCAGAGCTCATATCTTTCTTCTCTTTGTATTCTTAGAGATTATTAGGACCCCAGTAAGTATTCAATACAGGTAGGAACAAGTGAACTGATGAATGTATGAATGACTATATGAACAAATGAACAATATGTTGCCTTCAGATATCCATGTAATCACTGCTATCTAATTAGATATCTAAGTAATTCCTCAGAATAATTTCCAGGAAACTACCTCTGGCAACTTCCCACATGCCCATAGCAGAAGCTTGGGAATCATTTTATCCCTCTTTCCTATCTTATATCCTCCTGTTTATACCATTCCCACTTACCCTACATCAGTGTCTTCCATACGTACTACTCTGTCCTCCTGGTATTCTACAGGATAGTATCACTGTGCTTGTCCACAGATCATTCCGGCATCTTCCCACCACCACCACTCAAATGGCTGTTGCATACCAAGAGTGAAATGGATGCATTTACAGAGATAACTTTAGAATGTTTTTGCTAACTGTTAGAAGTACATGGTATATGACAATAAGTTAAAATAATCTGAGATGTTAGAGATGTTAATGTAATAAATTGGAAAGAGATGTGCATGCAGGCCCCTTATCATTCATGATAACAGCAGAAACTCAAAAGCAGACTCTCCTGTGTAACTGAGGAGAGCATTGTACAAGATTAAAATGTTCCAAGCACATTCAGCTCTGACAGTGGCATTAAACAATTTCCCACAAGGAGGGAAATAAAACCAGATCTAATAACAAGGACCCATATGTGGCTGCACGATGAGAAGATGAAAGATGAAACCATTGCAGGAAAGATGGCCCAAAAATCAGTGGAGCCAGGCGATTCACAAAATCATCCATGGGTGTAAATTTCTGCCTGGCTCTTGAATAACACAAATATCTCATTTTAACCTGTTTTAGCTTAGGTCTCCTCCTGGCCTTTCTGTTTCTATTTCTTACTGGAAGCATATAACCTATTATCAACTCTTGGTAATATGTGACATTTTTAACTTGAGCTCCTGAAGCTGAGTCCTGGGAGCTGGTGGGTAAGACATTTTCCTTCACATTCTCCTGTGAAAGTATTCTTGGTATTTATCTCATTTCCTATGTCTTAGAGCTCACTAAGTTGCTGAATTTCAGTAGGGATACAAATGTACTTGCAAATTTGGCAGTGGTTAATCCTGATACTTTCTGCAAGGGGAAAATGAAACTTATTTCTGCAGAAAAAGACTTTTCCAGAAGAGTTCAACTTCTAGAACCTCTTGTGGGTAATCTAATTAGGTTTAGAAGATCATATGAAGCTCATTTGGAAAGAACAAAAGGGGCATAGAGGCCTAAAATCTACGGTCTTTTATTTACCTATAACACACTTTATTTCAGAAAGATCTTAAACCAGTGCCAGCTCTAGGGACTGCATCAGTATTTTTGACATATAAGTGGAATTAATATAAATCACTGATTTGATCCTGTTAAAAGAAAAAGAGTAAATTTAAAGGTCAAATTGGTTTTGTTCAATGATTCATGAATTGGGCAGTGTCCCCTCTAGAGAAGAGAAAAGTGCTCTAAATAGATGAACAAAATGGGGGATTTCTACACAGACAGGGACAGAGACAAGGAAAGAGCGGATTACCGCATCCTTCTTTAGGGGACCAACGTGGTGTCACGTGGGTTACCTCACAAGTGCTGGCCATGAAATTCCAGACTTACTGGGACTCCTTGGAGAGGTTGCAACTGCAATTAGATTAGGTATTAAGTCTTGGTTTTCTGAAGTGGGGCTCAGCACTGATGGCACCATTTTGGGCCTATTGTCTCTCTTTTTTTTTAATGATACATTCTCAATAAATTTTCCTAAAGTTCAGTGGTCCCACACTTTCTTCAATATTTAACAATTCTAGTTTAGTCTCTTTTCATGTTTGGTAATCCTCCTTGTCAATATGTCCGGTCTTTTAAATATCAATTTATATTTTTCAAGAACTAGAAGACATGATACCAAATGGTAGTTTGAATGGAAACCGTGATACCCACACTTCTAATAATTATCCCCTGGTCTCATCACAGAAAAATCCCCAATGCCAAAGCACAGAAGAAGGAATGAGAACCTTCGTCAGTCAGGCTTCTGTAGTAGATGGGTTTTATGGATTTCACTGAAACAATACTTGAACACACCATCAGAAAGGCCAGAATTTGAACAGTGTAGGATACATTACAGAAGAGCATCATCTTTACTTTATTGGATTAATCCAAAGCGGTACAGCAATAATAGCCCTCAACTGAGAAACAATTAAAATAGAGTTGTAATCTCAAGAATTATCCTAAAAAGCATACATATGGAAAGCCTGGTGTGAATATGCATGTATGATGCTTGGAGAAAATGCCAAAATTTGATTCTTCTCTTCTTTTGAAGTTGTTCTATTAAAAATATTCATCAAAATGTTCCCTCTGCTCAAAGGAACTGGAACTGTGATTTCAGAAGAAAACATCTTACCTGGAACATTATATATGCAACCAGAAGAAAGACATATATACAAATATACTTCTTCCTCGGTAACAGAACATCTCCATTTTACCCTTACAGCTGGAAGGTATAGCTAGAGTCCAGAGGAAAAAAGTTGCTATTGTTGAACTTTAGTAATAGTATTATCTGATTCTGAGGCACCTGCAGTAGGTGCCAGGAAACAGAGTGCCCACCTGTGGGTATGCTTGATTTAACCCTGCTCTGTATGGGTGAATTTATTTTATTTATTTTTTAAAGATTTATTTATTTATTTATTTGACAGAGATCACAAGTAGGCAGAGAGGCAGGCAGAGAGAGAGGGGGGATGCAGGCTCCCCGCTGAGTAGAGAGCCCAATGTGGGGATCAATTCCAGGACCCTGGGATCATGACCCGAGCCAAAGACAGAGGCTTTAACCCACTGAGCCACCCAGGTGCCCCTATATGGATGAATTTAATCAGTGCCCTTCCCTTTCTCCCCAGAGGCACCAATCCACTAAAATGAAGAGAAGAAACCCTGGATTTAAAAAAAAAAAATCATTCTGAAAAGTCAGAGATTTCTAAAACTGAAGGAAATATTAAATAGTTTTAGTTTTACCAGAAGACATCAGTCTTTTGTTAATTAATTGTGTAATTAGGGAAGGGACCAGAGAGGGACACAACAGACTTATAATATAAAGAGCTTCAAATCCTTGAGCCTTGGAGAGTGATACCATAAACCAAGCCAACATGTGAGAGCTGCCTATAAAACCCTCACTCTTAAATGTGGAGGTGAGGTGGGAGTCACAGGTCCAGAGACATTCTACTCTACCACAGCTGATGAACCCAGGTATCCCTCCAAGAAAGATCACTTCCCAGAGGTCCAACAGAGACCTGGTGGCACCTACTTTCAGAGGTTGGTAAGGGCCAGGTGTTCACAGCCCATCTCCTCCTCCGTAAACAATGCAGGATGTTTTATGCTAGCAGTGGAGTAATGACGCTAAGAGACTGAATGATTAAATGCCAGTCTGCCAGCCCGAGTACATTTGTTTTCTGCTTGAAAAAGCCACTTTCATTTTGTATGACAGCTTTCTTAACTGCAACATAGCTCAGAAAATGACAGAGAGTGAATGAGAATAAGTGATTGTAAACTGGCAAACAACTATTTGCTACTATTTGAACTACCATTAAACTGTTCATTCAATTTCTAGTCAGAAGCCATCACTCAGCTGTAGAACTGGAATGTAAGCATTATTTATTTGGTGGCATTACAATGCCATCTAATCTTGGGGAAAATCTTTTAGACAAAAATCAGAATATCCAAAAATTGCCTCGACATTCAGTGGCAAAATAAAATGCTTAAGCATGGCTTCTTTTCTGTACTCTTTTTCTCATTGTTATTACTGAAACACTTGAATTCCATTCTCATTCCAATGTTATACCCTCAATAATATGCTTATTCTTACTAGCTGTCTGTCCTGACTAGGTATTGTTAGTACCAGGCAGAGCTGCCGTTGTACAAGCTACCCCTGGGTTAGACTTAGCTTCCATGTTGTACTATTAATTTTCTCTGGGAATGTGCTCTTTCAGAGCTTGCACTTTCCCAAATATAGACTTGCCCTGCATTGAATTACCAGAAATTACAAAAACAATTAAATCAGTTACTAGGTGCTCTGCATATTTGATCTTATTAAATTTAAGCTTTTTGTTACAGATGGTTTGCCTCTGTTACAGACAAGAAAGCTAAGATTTATCTAGGTTAAGTGATACTTAAATTCTTTTAAAAGATTTCATTTAATTATTTATTTGAGAGAGAGAGAGCAAGAGCAGGAGGTGGGGCAGAAGGAGATGGAGAAGTAACTTCCCACTGAGCAGGGAGCCACATGAGGGGCTTGATCCCAGGTATCAAGACCCTGGGATCGTGACCTGAGCCACAACAGATGCTTAACCTACTGAGGCAACTATACGCCCTTAGGTTAAATGATTTACCAAAGAGGTAGAATTTGACCTCAATTCTGACAGACCCTAAGCCCACCCTACCACAGTGTGCTTCTCAAGGGAAGTTCCTCATGGTATGACCTTATTGCACAGAAAGGGAAGAAATTTAAATATGCAAAGGGAGTTAGCATTTGTTGTAAATTTGAAGTAAGGGGCAAATAATTTGGGGGCAAATATCCCAGAGTTAGTGTCATATGAGAGTGAATTTTTCACTTGTGAATACTGGAAGATTATGTCCTTAGTTTGAGGATATGAACGATACTGAAAGCACCTTTTAGAGCATCTTCCACTGCCTCTCACAGATCTGGAATCACAAGTGTTTCTTTTAGTTTGCTTGCTTCCTTATTTGTTTGCTTATCTTTAATGTTAACTATTTTCCCTAGATTTTTATTCTCTGAAAGTATATTTGGTGTTTGATGATAAACCAGATTAATCTGGAGTCAAGTGTAGTGTGGATAAATAGATCAACTTATCCACTATCATTTTGTCTCTAAAAAGAACTGATCAGATAGTACATGGGTGTGAGTTAGTATATGTCATAAAATAAAATGTTTGAATATTTATAACATTGTCATGATAGGTTTTTCAAGGGTGTTAGAAGGAAAAAAAAAGTTTTCTGGAGGCTGTTTTAGTAGAATGTATTAAGAGCTCTAAAATTTTCTATGTTTTGGCACACTACTTCCATTTCTAGAAAGTT
The DNA here is from genome assembly GCF_010015895.1 of Lontra canadensis. Classification (NCBI taxonomy): domain Eukaryota; kingdom Metazoa; phylum Chordata; class Mammalia; order Carnivora; family Mustelidae; genus Lontra; species Lontra canadensis. Next base: position 6,260,650 of record NW_022631076.1, on the reverse strand, counting down.
GTAGTAAAGAAATAAAGATCTATGGTAAGATTTTTATTTTTCCAGGACATTCATCAATGTATCACTTAAAAGATAAAATGTAAGAATATATCTAACATGGGGAATTTGTCATATTACTATAAAACTGTAAGGTAGAATTCTGTGCCCTCATTTAAAACAATATGGAATAATATTTAATGCTTTAATAATTGAACATACTGACAAATTTAAATATATTAGAACATACTATATGATATGAATATTCTTTATATATATGATGTACATATTTATTGAATACACTCCAAAAAGAAACTATGATTTTTAATTTTGTGTATGCATGTTTTTCTCTTCAAATTTCCTATAGTACATAGTATTAATTTTATAATGAGAATATTTAAAAATCTATGAAAAGTGCTTTAGTCTATACTCATACTTTATAAATTGGTTTAACTAATGAAAACTCAATATAGTCCCTTTCAAAAATACAGCCTTCCTAGACAAGGAGAAAATATTTGCAAAAGATACATCTGATAAAAGAGTGTTATCCAAAATGTGCGAAGAATTCTTAAAACTCAAGAAACAAGGGATGCCTGGTGGCTCAGTGGGTTAAAGCCTCTGCCTTTGGCTCAGGTCATGATCCCAGGGTCCTGGGATTGAGACCCACATCGGGATCTCTGCTCAGTGGTGAGCCTACTTCCCCCTCTCTCTCTGCCTGCCTCTCTGCCTACTTGTGATCTCTCTCTGTATGTGAAATAAATAAAAAAATCTTAAAAAAAAAAAAACCCAAGAAACAAAACAAAAACAACTCAATTAAAAAATGGGCAAAAGACCCGAACAGACACTTCACCAGAAATATACAGAGATGGCAAGTAAGCATATGAAAATAAGTTCTGTACCATGTGTCTTTAGGGAATTACAAATTTAAAACAATGTTAAGATACCACTAATCACCTATTAGAATGGCCAAAATCTAAAGTACTGACAACACCAAGTACTGATGGGGTTGTGGAGCAATAGGAACTCTCACTCAGTGCTGATAGGAACATAAAATGCTACAATTACTTTGGGAGACAGTCTGGCAGTTTTTTAGTAAAACTAAACATACTCCTGCCATGCAATATAGAAGTTACTCTCCTTGGTATTTACCCAAGTGAAGTGAAAAATATTTCCACATGAAAACCTGCATACAGGTGTTTATAACAGCTTTATTCATAATTGCCCAAACTTGAAAACAACAAAGATGTCCCTCAGTAAGTGAGTATCTCAAGAAAATGTGCTATATCGAAGCAGTTCAGCACTAAAAAGAAATGAGCTGTCAAGCCATGAAAAGACATGAAGGAAAGGCATAATACTAATTGAAAGAAGTCAATCTGGAAAGCCTTCATAGTGTGTGATTTCACCTGTGTGACATTCTGGAAAAAGATACAGTGGATACAGTGAAAAGATGAGTGGTTGCCAGGGGTTCAAGGGGAAGGACAGATGAATAACCGTGCATGGGGATTTTTAAGACTGTAATTATTCTGCATGATACTACCATGTTGGATGCACACCATTGTACATCTATCAAAACCCCCAGAATGTACAACACCAAGAATGAATCCTAATGTCAGCTATGACTTTGGGTTAGAATGTTTTGTCATTGTAGGTTTGACTGTAACAAATGTACAATTGTGGTGTTGATAATGGGGGAGGTTGTGCATGTGTGGGGACAAGAGTACTTGAGAACTCCCTGTGTTTTCTGCTCAGTTTTACTCTGAACCTAAGAATGCTCTAAAAATTAACTTTATTCATACAAAAATACAACCTTAAACATTCTATCTGTAGGAACACACAGTTGAAAAGGAAAGGAATACTGTTAATCCTCTGGAGAGAGTTAGTTAGCTGAAGGAATCTCTGAAAAATCTCCAGATGGGTGTGGAGGAAAATCCGAGTTTACCACAGAGGTTGGCAAACATGTCCTATAAAGGGCCACACAGTAAATATTCCTGGATTTGCCTGCCATGCAGTTTCTGGCACAACTGCTCAACTTAGAGTGTGGAAGCAGCCCTAGGCAGTAGGTAAACAAACACGTGTGACTGTGTTCCCATAAACCTGATTTTCCCACTTTGCTAACTTTTGATTTAAAGCAAAAAAGTGGGGGTATAGCATGGTAAGCACAAGGCTCTGAAGGGGATTGAGGAGCTCTACTAAATGTGGAGTTGATGGAGAGCTAGAAGAAAAGATGGAGAAAGCAGAGCTGTCTGGCCTGGAAATGGAACAGTACTTCTCTGGAGCCTCTCAGTTCTCTCCACAGTTCTCTTAGTTTCTGAGAAATTGCAAAGAAGTATGAGTTTTCCCTAATAGTACCTGCAGAACTTTTTTGTTTGTTTGTTTGTTTGTTTTTTCTGGGAACTAGCCAGTTCTGCCAAGAAGAAAAGAAGGGTGTTGTGAAAATACATAAAAAGTAGCAGAACTATTCTTTCACTCCCTGTCTTCTCAGAAGGCAAGGTGGCATGAGAACGATAAAGAAGATACCTATTCGATCACTAACTTCCCAGAAATCAGGCACCTCAGTTTCTTTCACAGGAAGAAGGTTTGTAAGTAGACTGTGCTATATCTTTTAAGAAATTAGTACCTAAATGATAGCACTTCCTTTTACTTGGGAATTCCAGAAGATGGACCAGAGTCATGCTAAAGCAAAAGAAGAACATACTTAAAATAAAAACTAAGATGCATCATGTGGCAGAATTATGTAAGTTTTGTTCTTCCTGTACTGAAATTGACCTGGTGGTCAGTGGTCCCTTTCCAATACATATTTCCCAGCTCCTTACAATCGCACATAAGCAAGTTATCCTTTGACTGCATTCCTTCAAAAGTGGACATGAAAATGAAGTGTATCCTCAGCTATGTTTTTGAAGTTTATTTTTCTAGTTACCTTACAAAACCAAGATATAAACTGAAAAATATGAACATTGGAACAAAAAAATGTAAAAGAAAATCTCATGTATGCTGCATTATACACAAATATCCAAAGGAAAAGTCAGAATCCAACCATTAAATATAATTTGAAATATCTAAATGTGTTTACTGAAGCAAAACCAGAATGAGAATCAGAGATAAAGATTCATCTAAATATCTTAGAGTACTTCTATGTTGTTATTTGTGATGGCTCTCCCATATAAGTAAGAAATCAAAAGAAAGTAGTATTCAACTATTACAGCCGGTTCTGGTCATGGGTCCTCAATCAAGAACATCTTCATGTCAGGGAATGCACGGATGAGCTCTATTTTCCTCATGTCCTGGCATAGATTTTATTTTGGGATCAGTGGTCTTTAGCCATACAGTTCTATTTTCAGAGTTCCACCTGCCTAGCTAGCTAACCTTGATTTGTAAAATCAAGAGAGAAGAGTATCTGTATGGTAATACACTTGCTTATTCAATTTCAAAAGAGTGGCAAATATTGACAATTTTGTTAGTACTTTGAAAAGTACACATAGCTTCAACATCCTATCTCATAATTAATATAGACCTACAACCTCTCCATGGGATTTTACTCAGCTTTTTCATTTCCTTAATTTACTGAGCACCTACTACATGTTGGGGATCGTACTGGGTATATACTGATGCATAAAACAGTTTCCACTTTGAGACCCTTAGCTCTCCCTATGAGAACCATGGTCCTGCCCCATTAGGTTGATAATATTACTGTGCACAGCAAGAAACAAGGGAGAAATGATCCCTTACTGTACCCATTACTTGTGACAGTCCGAACTATGACATACTGTAGTCCCATTTCTATGGGTAGGTGAAATATAACTGGTTAAAGAAGAAATTTAATTTCATGAAAATAGTTCAGTCCTGCACTCTGGTAAATTTCTTTTTTTTAATGTGACTAGAATAGAAACAAAAAAGGAGCTCATGATTTAAAAATAAAATGAAGGATAAAGCTACATTAATGTTTGTGTATGTGTATGTGTATATACTTATGTGTATATATATAATACATACATGTAGACATAATATGTATACACATATAAATATATATGGAGATATTAATGTTTTATATATAACAGGCAATATAAATTTATATATATTAATATAAGTATATATTTTATACTTACATAGAGAGATTAATGAAATGGTGAAAATATTGATTATTTCAAGATTGTAGAACGTCAGATGACCTTTTCTCTCCTATAGTTTTTCTGTGTTGTTAGAATATTTCACAATCAGTATGTGTTATTTATATAATTCTATGAAAGCAAAGCTATTTTCATTGTGGGGGGAGCGGAAGACCTATGCAACACTAAATGCCTGCGTTCCAGATTCTCACCAAAGAATATAAACTCAAATTAATTGCCACTAGACTTTTTCAAGCACTCAGTCAAGAGAAACAGTGTTTAAGCAGAATCATTCGAATATATATGCAATTCATTCATTTCTGAGGTCTCGTTTGCAGCCCCGGAATCAGCCAGACCATCCTGGAGCTGTGTCCTGGGATTATTTTGTCTTGTTTTCATCTCCCCCAGGTGCACACCTCCACCATTGACATGGGTGGCTCAGTTGGTTAAGTGGTTGCCTTCAGCTCAGGTCATGATCCCGGTGTCCGGGGATCGAGTCCCACATCGGGCTCCTTGATCGGCAGGGAGCCTGCTTCTCCCTCTGCCTCTGCCTGCCACTCTGTCTGCCTGTGCTTGCTCTCTCCCTCTCTCTCATTCTGACAAAAAAAAAAAAAAAAATCTTTGACATTGTATTAAATGAAGCAAACAAAATCTCCCGAAAAACTCAACTCGCTGAAAGTCTAGTATAGAAAGACACATAAAAGAATCTTCTGTTACACAAAATTAGTAAAAAATCTTTCTTCTCATAGAATTTGGTATGTTTCATGAGCTATGAGAATTTTGACATTTATAACATTTCCTATTTTGCTTTGCCTAACAGGAATCTTTTAGTTTGGATTTTGTAACCCAACTTCAATCACTACTCACTAAAGTTTTCCAACCCTTTTTAAAATTCATTATTGCCTCCCTAAAGACCTTTTAAAAGTATATTTTTTTTCTTTTCTTTTTTAAAATATTTTATTTATTTGACAGGGAGAGATCACAAGTAGGCAGAGAGGCAGGCAGAGAGAGGCGGGGAAGCAGGCTCCCTGCTGAGTAGAGAGCCTGATATGGGGCTTGATTCCAGGACCCTGAGATCATGACCTGAGCCAAAGGCAGAGGCTTAACCCACTGAGCCATCAGGTGCCCCTATTTTTTCTAATCATCCAGTTATGCCCCCTCCCATGAAACTTTAGTACCACATATATACTGTGTATGTGTTTGTCATATATATAGATATACACACACACACGCACACACACACACACACACACACACACACTTTGTATAGAAAAAGAGTAAATTTTTTTTTTTACCCTGCCTCCAAGAATTTATTAATGCCCTATTGAGAATACATTCTATAGAGAAACCAATGGCCTTACATTAACATTCCTGTCTTAATTTGCCATTATATTTAATTTTCCCTGGTTCTTTCTGCATATCTATAAGCAAAAACATGCAAATAGCTACATAATCAAATATATTTGTTGAATGCATTTTCATAACCTCAAATCCAGATAATTTAATGTATGATTACATGTAAAATGAGAGAGTGTAATCAGTGCTATTCCCTACCATTGGCAAACTTTGCACTGGAAACAAAGATGTTCTTTAGGGACTAAGTTTTGGTCATGCTTATCATGATAAAACTTTGGTGGAACATATTGGTATGACCTGGGGAAAGAAAACATAGAATCCATCATGAGTATGCTTGTGCATTGGAAAAAAAAAAAAAATCTATCAATGATAAATGCAGGATGGAAGAAAACATTATAAACCAGAGTACTATTAGTAGATTTTCCAGTCCCAAGTAATTCTTTTTTAAATGTATGCATTTCCTCTGTGTATGTTCCTATTTTACCAAGGTCCTCATATCTTTTTTGAGGTCTCTTCTATTCCTCATTCCTAATGTTTGCATTACTCTTTTCTGGACCCTTTTGATCTCATCTATCCTGAAGGGACACAACCTAAACTAAAAAGTCTTTCACAAATAAAAAGGAATGCCATGTTACAAAACGTATTTCCTATTTTGATGCACCTGGACATACACGGTACTAAGTAGTCTTCAGGATTGATGTGCACATTCATTTCAAGGTCCAAGTGAACACTGTCAACCTTGCTGAAGTTATTTAAACGTAAGTTTTTGATGTGGATTGCTACTGGAACTACACCTCCAAAGTATAGTAATAAATGGGATCTAGATACACAGGCGGGTCCAGGGGCACCTGGGGGCTCAGTCAGTTAGCAGCTGACTCTTGATTTCAGCTCAGGTCATGATCTGAGGGTCCTGAAATGGAGCCTGGGTCAGGCTCCTCTCCTTGCTCAGTGGGGTGTCTGCTTCAGGCTTCTCTCTCTCCCTCTGCCCTTCCCCCCATTTGCTCACCCTCTGTCTAAAATAAATAAATCTTAAACATACATGGACAAATCCAGATGGCTTTCCAAGGCAGGACAATATTGCTTATTCTAACGAATGAACCCACCAAAATAAAACAATTGGGCAGTTATTGTTTTATAAGAGTCAGCTATTTTCAGATTTTTGAGTTAAAAAGAAAAATTTGTCAAGATGGACCTAATTAATTTCAAATTTCAAGAAAGATATATGTATTAGTAGAGACCAATGCAACAACATGAAGATAGGGATGCTTGAGAAAAGTTGTGTTTATCGAGTAGAAAGAAAATCAAGGAAATTGCCCTGTAGTTTGTGTCTTAATGCCTTTCTTTCCTAAATGACTGTAAAAGAAAAATATTGAACTATTTCAATTTATCTCATAGTCACATAACTTCATGAAACCATGTGAAATGCTCCTGGAAATAAATGAGGGAAAACTGGAGGGCAAGTTTTAGAAGGAGCTCTCACCCATATTTACAAAGATTATAATGCTATTGCATATCGGTTAGGATTATTTAGGTGATGAGTTAGGCTAAAAGTAAACACACACACACATACACAAACAACAAAAGCCCATACAAAACAAAAGAACAAAAACATTCATTTAATTCAATTTACTGAGCCCCTTCAAGGGGCCAAGCACTCATTTAGGTACTTGGGATACATCAGTTTTCCATACAAAGATTCCTGCCATCATAGAGTTTATATCCTAGCAGTGGAAGAGGCAGGCAATAAATCATACCCACAATAAAATAAATTATAGAGTATGTTACAAAGCTGTCAGCTCAAGGGACAGAAAGGAAATGTAGAATGGGATGAGGAGCATCTTTAGCACTGGCATGGCGGGGGCTGGGGGTGTAGGGCTGGTTTGCTATTTTAAATAAGGTGGTCAGGAGTAGTTAGTAGTCATGGTGGTAGTGGTCAGTAGACCTCACTGACTGGGGGAACTTTGAGCAAAGTCTTTAGAGGAGGTGAATAAAGAAACTGTGAAGATACTGGGGATGTTGGATTTTAGGTCAAAGAATAATCAGTGCAAGGACTCCTAAAGTTCAGTCACCTCTGGGGTGTTCAAAGAACTGCCATGAGGCCCGCGTGGCAGCAGTGGAGGGAAGCATGAAGACAAGTGGAGAGGTTACCAGGGACCAGCACATGACAGGTCCTGGAAGCCAGTGAAAGAATCCTGGGCTTTTAATATGACTGAGAAGAAGGATTTGGGGAGGACTTGAAGCAAGAAGTACTACAATTTGAACTGGCTTTCATGTGTTAAAAATAAATGGTGTGGAGTCAAAGGAGGCTTAAATGTTAAGGAAATACAATTGACCTCACTGTATTTTCTGGGGCTGCCATAACACAGTACCAACCACTAGGTGGCTTTGAACAACAGAAGTGTGTCCTCAACAGTCCAGGAGGTTGGTGGCCTGAAATTAGAGTGGCACAGGGTAGGTTTCTAGTAGAGGCTCTACCCAAGAATTGGCACCACACCTCTCCTAGATTCTCTGGGTTGCAGGCAGTACTCGGTATTTCTTGACTTGTGGATACATCACTCCAATCTCTGTCTTCATTTTCATACCACTTTCTCCTCTGGGTCTTCTCATGGCCTTCCTCTCAGTGTATTTCAAGCCTCCCTCTCCTTTTCTCTTTTAAAGACAGCAGTAGTTAGATTGAGGACCCACCTTAAATCCAGACGGACCTCTCTGAATACCGTCGACTTCATTACATCCTCAAAGAGCCTATTTCCAAAAAGGCTGAATTCACAAATACCAGGAGTTAGGACTTAGTCCTTTTTAGGGGGGTATAACTTAACCCATTTGCATGGATATTTTGTCCAGAAGAAGAATGAATGACTCCAGGGTTGGTTACTTTGGATGCTAGTTATGTTATCTATGTTATCTACAGGTCCGATTCTTTCCATTATTTCCTTAGTGCGCTGGTCTTGTCCTCATTTTATCTTCATAGCTTCAAGTGGAGGTGATTTTGAGTTATCAGACCCAGATACATCAACGTCTATAAGGAAGGAAGGCAGCTCCTCCTTTGTGTCCCTCTGAACTCCATGGGGACAGGGATCTGTCTCTCTGACTCACTGTAGTCCCCCAGCACCTAGAGGAGTGGATTGAACATTGTGGTATCAGCAGACATCAGTTAAACTAACTATTTGGCAAGGATTCCATCACATGTCCATGCCTGCCCTGAAGCAACATTTATGGGAACAAAAGTGGGGACCTTGAGCCATCAACATCCCTAAGACTTAGCTCCAGAGGGGCAGAAACCTGCTACTGGACCAAAAATTATTCTAGTTAGAAGGGAGAAAAGGGGGTATACAGGTGCTCTGTCAGTTACACATCCAACTCTCCATGTCAGTTTGGGTCACAATCTCAAGATCATGAGGTCAAGCTCCGTGTCAGGCTCCATGCTCAGCTTGGGATTCTCTCTCTCCCTCTCTCCATCACCTGGTGCCACCACCTGGTGGACTTTCTCCCTCTCTTTAAAAAGAAAGAAAGAAAGAAAGAACGAACAGTGGGAATGGTTGTTGGATAAGCTATTTCAGTGTTTAAAAAAAGGTGTGTCAGGTAAATTTCGGTATATGCTGGATTGAATCTTTTCAGGTCTCTGACATATGAGTCCATGACACTGAAAAAGAAGGCAAAGTCTTAAATACATGCACCATTTCTTACAGGCTTTCTTCACTGGCTCCTGGTTTGGATTGCAGACTGAACACGAATGCTGTTTACAGTCTTGCTTCTCATGACATTCTTGCATAAACCCTTTTGTCATGCCATTAGCTTACACCATACCTTTATATACAAACCATTTTTCAATGGGATAATGTATTAATTTAAGAAACTAGTAAAAAATTATTAAATGACTTGGAATAGACAGGCAATGCTGTTGAGAACATGGGATCAGCTCTCATGAGCAGATAAAAGCTGAGACCATAGTGATTTTTTTTCCTGAAATATTTTAGGAAAACATAAATCCTCTCAAGTTTTTTTTTCTAGGTTTTCTCTTATAAAAGATGACACAGTATAGTAATGTCATGAAATGAGAACATCTGTTTTCTTCAGAGTCCATCCCAATTTTTTTCAATATTCATGTTGAGATTAATTACAAAAGGACTGCTATAGAGGTGCCTGGGTGGCTCAGTCATTAAGCATCTGCTCTCAGCTCAGATTATGATCTCAGGGTCCTGGGATTGAGCCCCGCATCAGGCTCCCTGCCCAAGGGAAACTTGGCTTCTTCCCCTTCCCTTTGCCCCCACTCCACCCATTTGTTTTCTCTCTTTCTCTTTCAAATAAATAAAATCTTAAAAAAAATAATTGCTATAGAAAAGCTCACAATATGTTCATACATGCCCCTTGATCAATGTCATTACAACATTTGTTTTACATTATGTATTATGTGCTGGGCTGGATTTATTCAAGCCCTTGAAAACTTGTAAAACAACAGCAAAAAAAAAAAAAAAAAAAAAACCTACCTATAGTCTCCATTGGCTCCAAGGACTGCAGAGGGAAATGAGGTGTAAAATAATGCCTCTGTGTGGTTAGCAGGTCACCCTTTCAGGACGAGTGATTGTTCCACTAAGTGGGCAATTAAAAATGAAAATAAAATAAATACCCAGATAGAAACCGATGCCTGTTTGAAACTTTCCAAACGAAGATGTTAAGATACCTCTTCTTCGGAATCTCCTTGAACATCAAATAGGATTCTGAAACTTGTTACATTTAGCACATCAGAATTTATGGATAAGTACTCACTGCTCTTAGACAGGAAAGTAACAAGGGCAGGAGGAGATACAACAAATGTGTTCAGATCCAAATCAGAGGGCCTGGTGGCTTATACCCCAGGCTTTTTTAGAGACTGACTTATTATTTCTTTGTAACTATCACAGTTAAAGAATTTATGTTGGAATTGTGCATTTCCTGAAGGATGAACAAATTAAGAGTTTCTTAATTAAAGAACGGGGGTGGAGGTGGGAACTAATAAATTAAGAATAGGAAATGGTAGCCGTTGGAAACAGATACTGCGGATACCTGAGGAAACCATTGTGAGGACCAAACAGAACCCTCTGAATTTCTACAGAGCTTGTGGGTACCTGGGATTAACCCACACTGTTTGGTAAAGAACAGATGCTTCCAAAGAGTCTGTGACAAGCTGGGGAAAACAGCAGATTTAAAGGAGTTTTCATCCTTTCTGTATGACAAACCATCAGAAGAAGCCCTTTGTGAAATGGATGATGCCACTATGTGGTGGGTGTAAGGCTCAGTGTCAGGACACATCCAGGGAGCAATTCTTCCTGACGGTGACCATGCCTGTGGAAGGATCTGGCAGAGAAGTGCCATTAGTTATATTGCTTCTGTCCTACCTGAATGACCAAGTATTTCAGTATGTTGTTTTGTTTGGCTGTTTTCCTTTTTTTTGAACCAGTGGTTAAATTGTTTGGATGACAATGAATCACCTTTTTGGAACAAGTATTTACCAAACACCTGTCATATGGAAGGCTCTGTGATAATTGTTAGAGGAGAAATAAAGAAATAGACTGATATTTCTCAAACATGTACTAAGCTCTTTCTGTGAGCACAGCTCTGGGCTAGATGCTGGTCAGAAGGGGTAGATTGACATTATCTAAAAGATGTGGTGCATACAATTTAAGGACATATAGTTTCGAGGTTAAGATAGCTAGCAAAGTTCTTTTCTTTGGTAAATGTTTTTGAACATCTACCATGTGTCCCAAGGAATTCATGATGTAGCGGTATGGTTTCTAATTATAGGACAAAGAGATGACTAGAGGACTTCCCGGAAAATCTCAAAGGATAAGGTAGCAATTCAGGGAGTCATAGAAGAAGAGTAAGACTTCAACAGGAGGGCATGAATAGTAAGAGTATTCCAGGCAGCAGGAAAGAACAGTGATGTGGAAATGCTAATGTATGGGTTAGGTTCAGACAGCAAAATGATGGATTTTGGCCAAAGATTGGGAAATGTGAAGGAAAATGAAAATGAGATCACAGGAAACATGGAGCTCTGATCCCCAGTTTGTTTGACATTAGTTTGATGTTAATTTTGGTGACGATAAAATATTAGGATTTTGGAAGAGGGTGGCAGTGAACATAGGTCATTTGAAAAACTAGTTTGATTGCTATATGTCAGGTCAATTAAAAGGGAGTGCATTTTAGAAGTGAGGAGATGAGTGTCCGTAAGTCAGTGTTTCATGTTGGAGCTAAGGAAGGCCCCTGGTGGTGCCTGTGGAAAGCAGTGCCACTGCAAAACAAACAAGTGGACGGTAGAGATTTGTGCACATGATAATAAACAAAAAGGACTGGCTGCTAAATGATTCAGTATTCACTTTAAGTGTGATAAGAGTTTAGGAAACAAATCAGTGGATGGGTGCTATAATTTTTAGCCCACTGATCTACAGTTATGTATCTTAAAATGAGAATCCGGCCGTGTAGCCTGGTGCTGCTAGTATGCGTTCTCCACTGACCCAGCCCTGCTCCACCCAATTCAGTTCCCTCTGTTCAGAGTTTGTTTCTCTTCTGTAGTAGTTTTCTAGATGGCTGGGTTTCCCTTCGGTCCTAACCAGCGTGTCATGGGGCAGATAGGCCAGCATCCTCAGTGTCGCTTGGCCAGAAAAGAGTGTAGACTGGTCAGGTTTTGAGCATTTCTCCCACTGGACAGCAGCTAATGAGAGCACGAGGCTTGAACAGTGCAAAGAGCCTTTCATGTAAAGAACAGTGGGTTGGCATTGATCTTGGTTACAGCCCATAAGCAGTTTCTAGTCACAGGAAATCAACCATGTTGACTCCAGGTTCTGGCCTACCTCTAAACCTCCTCCTTGACTGGAGCTTTTGGAATTGGAGATCCCTTACATCCTTTTCCCATGCTCCTCATTTCACTACTTTTCCTGCTTCCATGTGGTATTCCTGGTATCAAAAGCCCAGTTCTGTCTTTCATGATTGCTACTCTGAGCACAACGGTAGGCATCTAAGCTGCCTGCTGGAGCTCAAAATATTAGCACTAAGGGAAATAGCTCCTCTCAAGGATCAAGAAGATTCAGTCTTGAAAACCTAATAACTTTTCTTCTGGCTGGTTGTAGATGTGGTTCCCCCTCTGCACCAGAATGCTTTGAGTGACTCTAAAGCAACAACAACAACAAACCAAACAAAACCAATCTGAGTTTCATGTTAAAATAGATTTAACTCCTCATCCAACTATATTGGAGAGACTATTTTCATTGAGACTCACACATTATACAGTATTTTCATGCATGCTCTCTCATTTGACATGTGTCACAGCTCTGGAGGTTATCATTCCTTTTGCCCTTAGGGAAACTGAGATGGGGGAGGGCAACCTATTGGAAGTCATGTGACTGACAGTGACAAAACTTCATGAGAATTTAAGGCTGATTCTCCATTTTATCTGTTTAATGTGTTGACTGTTGACCAAAACATTGAAAAAAATCTGCATATGCTATATATGCCTTACCTTAAATTTTTACATCTATTATTAGAGTAATATTTTTATATTCTGTTTTCTTCATTGACCAATTAAAGAGACTGGTTAAATTTCAGGAGACAAATTTTATAGTAATTAAGTCAGTGTATGATTTCCTCTGTCTTCATTCAACATTCACTTAGCCATATATTGTGTACTTCTGGTGTTGCAGGTACAATTCTTGACTTCAGGGATACAACATTGGAAATATCATGATTCTTTCCCTGGTGGCATTCAGTATCTGGAGAGGACAACATCAATAACAAATTAAGCTGCAACATTTGTATTTAATATCATCTATTTAGGATAAAGTTGGGAATTTACCCTTCCTTTATACTTCATTTTACAACCCTTACAAAGTTTGGTCCACCTGAGTATTTACTGTCTCTCTGGCCTATCCCTCTCAAAATAATGGTTTTCATTACTGAACTCCTTCCTCCATTTTGTAAGGTTAGTTGCCCCTGTCTTTACACCTTTACATACTCTGTGCAAAGGAAATAGGGGATAATTTCTTTCCCAGACCTCTTGAAGTCTTCTTTTGATGCGTTGGGCATTTTGCCTGTGCTCTGGCTACAAGAGAATTGGGGGGAAGGAAATAATTTGCTTTATTTGCCCTTGTGGGAGAAGCAGGCACTGCCAGCTAGGAAGAAGGGGGTGTGCTGAGGAAGAAATCTATTGAGTAAATAACCAGCATAGTCTGCCACAGTAAACCATGATAAAATTATGATACTTCATTTCTGAATGCATTAATATGATTATTTCTCATTGATGGTGAGGTCTTGATATTTAGTGTTAGAAATTGGAAAAGGATATACTATTTATAATACTCAGTTACCATGATAATAGCCGAGTATAATAAATAAGATCTCTGTTCTCCAAATAAAAAATTATTGCCTCTCATTCTCAGACCTTGGACAGTTCATGTTTACCATTGTCGTCGTTATAATCCTCGACGTTACTGTCGGGCACTCTCATCAAATAGCATTCACTTAGTTCTCTGCTTACATGAGATGCCGTGTTACCTTTTTGTTATTCTCAAAAAATGTGGCAAATGATGTTTTTTGGAGAAATTGTGGTATGAGGAGGGTAAGTAACTTCTTGCAGATACATCCCATTATTTGCAGTAGATAAGCTCCTGAAAAGTCAAGTATACATTGAATGTTTATAAATCAAGTTGATTTTAAACGTACTCAGGGATCTTGGTATTTAAGGGAACATTGTAGTGAATCTGTTTTGCTAGGACTCCTTTTGAAACATACTCAGTGCCAAGTAGCTTTGTAAACTTGTTTTTTTTGTTTGTTTGTTTGTTTTTGATTTTGCATGTTGGGCTATTCTTAAATAGGTTATGTGCTTTATACTTTCCCAGGGAAAGGTCATTATGAATCAAGATTGTCTTTATTACTATGGATATAATGATGCCTAGTTATTTTTTATTGCTATCTTAGAATTATTGTTATTTTTATTATTATTTATGCTTTGGGTTTTAATTTGGATTAACCATTTTGGAAGATTCAAATAATAAAATCTCTGAAATGGAAAAAAGAAAATCTCAGGAATCAAATATTTAGTGGTTTTAAAATGATACAGTTCAAGAAAATGATTCATACCAAGTGCACACACACACACACACACACTCACCCCCCCCCCCCCCACACACACACAACCTCAGGAACAAGGTAAAGCAGTGCTGCTGGGGATGAAGCCAAGGTGAGGGGCACTAGTTCTTCTAGCTGATTCCAGCCTGGGTTCTCCCTCTCATGGGAGGGTACCCTCCTGTCCGTTCCTTGTGCAGGCTCTGGAGTCAAATTGCTGGGCTCAAATCCTACCTCTGCCACCTTCAAGGTAGGCAAACTTGGGTAACTGTTTTCTCTGTTCTTTAATCTTCTCATCAGACTGTAAATGGCGGGTAACAATAGTGACTGTGTTGTGGTGTCATAGAGGTGCAGTGAGTCATGACCAGTAAAGAACTTGAAAGAGCACTTGACCTGCATGTAGCAGGCACTCAGGAAATTTAGCTTTTAACATTATCCTCTACAGAGACACCTTCATGAAATACCATGCATAGAAGGGCATCTTTTAAAATTTACCCATGTAATCCCACACCTTCATTTCACCACTGAGTAGGCTGAGGCCTGAGGAATGAGCTGATTTTCCTCATGTCAGGCAGGGAGGGGGTGGCAGGAATGATGCTTAGTTTTGAGCTCTGGAGACCCACTCAGGAGATTCCCCAGCGAGGCGTGGCTTAACTCTACTGATTATCAGTACTTTGTTCTGGGGACACCAAGGCAAGACCAGCCAGAGCTCCATCTAGAGGAGAGTTTCTCCAAGAAGGGACTAATGACATTTTGAGCCAGACAATTCTTTATTGTGAGGAGGTGTACTAGGCAGTATAAGATGTTTTAGCAGCATCCCTGGCCTCTCCTCATTATACATCAATAGCTCAAATATGTCTTCAGACATTGCAGAATGTCCACCGGGGGATATAGTTGCATGTTTTTAAAACCACTGTTTTAGCCATGGAGAGCCACAAAGGATGTGGCCAGGAAACCCCCAAAGAGCAGTATGGCCCCACAAGAGGCAGACACTCACATAGTGACCCACAGGAAACTTACTAAGGCACACACCTCACTTCTGTTGTATGCACATGCAACAGTATCCTGCAAAGTCTCTCGTGCAGAAGGACAATAGCATATGTAGTGTGTGACCAATGCAGTTATGAAATAACTACTTGTCAGAATAATGTAGAGCTTCCCAAAATGGGTTTGAATTTAAGGCTCTGAATATTTAAAACTGGCACAAGATTCCTTGCCTGAAGCCTGCTGGTATTATAGGCCATGCGAGTGAAACCTCTGGACCCTCAGAATTATCTGGACCCTCAGAGCAGATTTTTTCTTCAAGCATGTGTGCTGGGACATTTGTTAACTCCAGCCCTGTGAGTTCTCAAGGCTCAGTTCCCTCCTTAATCAGAGCTTCCTTCTCCCCTTTCATCCTCTTCCTGCGCCCATCATACGCAAGAACCTCTTGGTTAAAACCCATTTTGTGTCCTTATTGGGAACATCTGGTGGAGAACACAAACTTAGTTTATGGAATATAACTACCAAAAAAAGTGATGTTATTTTTAATCAAATATCTCTATTGCTTATACACTTCTCATGTATACTACTACTGCGTAATTTTTGTTAACACCATCATTTGTATAGCACATTTTAACTTATAAATCGTCCTTATATATATTACCATATTTAGCCCTTATAGCAATATTTAAAAGAAAATCAACACAAAAAGTTTAATTATTTGAGACAGCTCCATCAGTAATAAACCATTACTCCAACTAACTCTTCTTTTTTTTTTTAATTTTTTAAAAAGATTTTATTTATTTATTTGAAAGACAGAGATCACAAGTAGGCAGAGAGGCAGGCAGAGAGAGAGAGAGGGAAGCAGGCTCCCCGCCGAGCAGAGAGCCCGACGCGGGGCTCAATCCCAGGACCCTGGGATCACTATCCGAGCCAAAGGCAGAGGCTTTAACCCACTGAGCCACCCAGGCAGCCCTCCAACGAGCTCTTCTGAAGCAAAATCCATGTAGTCCTATGTTACATTTTCTTTGAAAGTAATCACAGGGGTTTTATTGCAGCTGTTCTTGTTACCATTCAGAAGTGTTTTGGTAGGAATTATCTTTGGAAACTGTACCTTTAGAGCTTGTGGCTACCTGGGGGCTACTTCAAGGGACAAGAATCATGCCTAGCTCCCTAGGCAGGTATGCAGCTGGTTGGGAAAGTTAAGGTCAATTTTAGGTATAGCCTGGCTTCACTGTCTCAGAAATAATTTAGGACAGATTTATCAACTTAGGTGTTTTTGATCAACCAGTAAACCGGTCCTTTTTAAGCCACCACTTTGGCATGCTTATAAAAGATCATGCGTGATTACAGAGCCAGACAGATTTAGAATTGAACTGAGCTCTAGAGGTCATCTAATTCAGTGATTTCCAAACACTGGTCAGGGGTCTAGTACTAGTCTTCCTTCATAAAATTTCTTAGGAAGCTTTATAAAAGTGTGGCTATCACCCCATGGAGTTAATGATTTAGTAAATACGGAACAGAGCCCATGAATCTGTACTTTTAACAACCATCACCAGTGACTCTGATGTGTAGTTCCATTCTGGAACCACCAATGTGAACAGTGCCCTCATTTCATAAATGACCTTACCCAGGGTCAGAAGTGGGCTAAATTCCAGATCTCTAGACCCCCCATTCCAAATTCCCTTCTTCCAGCTTAGACTACATTTCTTTCAAGGAAATCATTCACTAGTCAAGGTATCTTTGTGTTATCTGGTTGGCTTCATGCACCTCCAACTCTATAGCCTTAAGAGTTGAAATTAATTAACAAACACTTGAAGGTCAAGTTTGCACCAGAGTCTGAGATCAGTTCTAAGGAAGGAAGATATGAAGAGATCCAAGCCAGAGGCTCTGCACCCAGTTGGTTCAACTGCTGACACATTCTATATTTTACATTTTTAAACCAATCTGATCTGCGAAATTCTAAAAACAATTTAATGGTTATCATACCGGAACTGTGGGTTTTCTGCTAGTTCTCATATTTCTAAAAGTTTTTATTTGATATATCTTGGTAAATTGTGAAAGAATGTAAGAAACAATTAGAAAATAACTCAAGGGAGCACATAATGATATAGAACTATGTGTGTCTGATAATGAAGGTATCGGTGATGTAGTAAGGTCTCTCCCTTCCTATACTGCAAACTCCTAGGTGGCTAGTGGGATCTTAATGATGCTTTCAGTCATATATCCTGCATACCACTTTGTACCACTCTTTATACACAATTAAGGCTCATAATAAATTTTTGAGTGAGGGTGCCAGTTTAGGAAGCACATAGCAGTTCTGATCAAGCATGTGTGTCCTGAGCTATTAGCAGTATGGACCTGCTGGCAAAGCCGGGGGTGGGGACCTCTCTCAGTCAAGAGGCTTTCCCCATAGAGGAGCTGGGAAGGCTTGGCTCCCATGGCTCCTTGAAATGAATTTCACATCTTGAAATATCATGCACTTTTAAAATGATCATGAATATGGCCTTTAATACTAATGCTGTTTATTTCTAGCATTTCCCCATCTGGTGGGGAAATGCCATTATTGTCCTGGAAAACACTTGAGCCTTGAAAATTTGGGGCTCTGTTGTTTCCAACAGTGTCCTCTATAGCTCTCAACACAGTAAAATATTTAAACAATAGCAACAACAAGCAAACCAACCAACCAACCAACCAACCAACCAGCCAACCACCGACTGACCTTTTAGGAGAAGGATAGAGCTTTTATCATTAAATATTTAGTGTTTCTTTCACCCGTGCCATTGCAAATACAGGTGCCTCTGTCTGCAGCATTGTGTCCTTCTCCTGCCATCTGCAGTCCACCTTTCACTCTCACACGCACACACACGCACACACACTTCCTTTGCTCATTTTTATGCATTATTTAGAGGCTGCCCAACTGTTCCTCTCCTACGGCAATCTTCTTTGACCTTCTGGAATTCAGAAACAATGTCCCTCTTTTATGCCTCGTCAGTACACTATACCTCTCCTCTGGCGGTGCTTATCACGCTGAAGTACGCGAGTCTATTTGTACATTAGCTTCACCCTCCAGACTCTGTGCTACATAAGGGCCCAATTCATGTTTAAGCACAATCCTAATCCTCATCATAAAATCATTATAATCATTCCCCAAAATATCACGGTTACTCTAAGCTGATTTTTTTTTTTATTACTAAAAAGTTATCTCTTACCCTCTATTTGAAGATATTGAAGGGCACTTCCTTTATTACTTCATTATGAATAATGAAACATCTTTTAAAAACATGAGGTTTGGGGCACCTGGTGGCTCAGCGGATTAAGCAACTGCCTTCAGTTCTGGTCATGATCTCAGGGTCCTGGGATTGAGTCCTGGGTCAGGGCTCCCTGCTCAGCTGTGGGGGGGGGGGTCTGTTTCTACTTCTCCCTCTTCCCCTCACCCAGCTCGTGCTTGCTTTCTCTTTCTCTCAAATAAATAAAAAAATGAATAAAATGTTTTTTTAAAAATGAGGTCTGGGCTGATCTCAATCAATGACAATTTTATATGTTTAAACAGGTTATTAACCTAATTAGTTTTTTATAAGGTTAAAAAAAAAAGTAGCACCAGAGTTAGTAATTATTCTTGGGGATAAAACTTTAAGGCTGTAATATTTGAGGTAATCGTAAACAACCCTTTTAATGACCATTTCACAAAAGCCATATTGAAAGTGGTTATGTTATGAAGGCATCATTTCTACAACTAGGGAATGAATGGACAAATAAAATTGCCCCATTTTTATGGCAATGGCCACTTGTGGTTTGGGATACCCATATATAAATGTGAAACGGCTGTATCTTCGCAGGAGGAGAACATGACATGCTTTGAAAAACGGTGGTGACTCTGAGTGAGAAATGACTCCCATGAACATACAGATGCTGATGGGAACGCCTGGGGAGAGTTTGAGTGCAGTTGCACAATGTGAGAGAGGAAAAGAATTATTTCTAAATGAATATATCATTTATTCTTTGTCATTTAAAATATGCATATGATTCCAAAATTACAGATTATGTAAGTAGAATTTAACTATTTTATTAACATCCTTAAAAATCATTTTTAAAAAATAACATTTTAATTTATTTTTTAAAGAGAGAGATAGTGTAGTGGGGGAGGGAGAGAGAGAATCTCAAGCAGGTTCCCTGCTGAATGCGGAGTCCAATGTGGGCCTCTATCTCACCACTCTGAGATCATGACCTGAACCGAAATCAAGAGTTGGACTCTTAACCAGGTGCCCCTGGAAGTTGCTTTTTACATTCATATCAACCAAGACAATGTCAGGGAGATATTTGCATTATGAATATGGAAGAGGACACTATTAATGGGAAATACTTCTATTCGGAGAAAACACACAGGTTTGTTCTTTGTTGAGTTAGGGAAACTACAATGACTGATACAGGGTGTGGGACTGTATCATTTGTCCTTGGAATGTGGTGTTCAGACTGACTCCCTCACAATCGATCAGATTCCTCAGAAGACCCACACTATGTAGTAGGCAGAGCCAAAGCAGTTGAAAAGGCTTATTTCATCCTGTGCATGTCCCAACCTGTCCCCATCACCCATGCACATGAGAGAAAGGACATTTCCCCATGTCACTTATGACTTCATTGGTTGCAGGAAGACCCAAACCAAACTGAATTAACAAGGAGGACAGGAGAGCTCAAGTAACTGAGAAGTCTAGGGGATATGAACATTTCTGCCTCAATTTCATAGTGCTCTGAAAATATTATCAGGACTATGTTTCCC
Source organism: Lontra canadensis (assembly GCF_010015895.1). Taxonomy (NCBI): domain Eukaryota; kingdom Metazoa; phylum Chordata; class Mammalia; order Carnivora; family Mustelidae; genus Lontra; species Lontra canadensis. Next base: position 6,240,367 of record NW_022631076.1, on the reverse strand, counting down.
TCTCTTTCTCTTTCTCTCTCTCTCAGCTGTGCTCTCTCTCCCTGTGTGGCCCATGCCCCACAGACTCTTCGTCATGAAAAGACAGTGGCTCCAGGCCTGACATTCTCTTAGCTCAAGCCCCACAGAAACACATACCCGCTCTGTTCAGCGTTGTGTCTGTGCATATCCCTCTGTCTGTGGGGATCAGAGTCATATTGTTAACACATCACCACAGCAGAGACTGTACCAAAGGACATCCTGAGAGGAGGATGAGGAAGGTCTGGTTTCTCATGGGGAGATGAAGGTCAGCCGTCTGAAGAAACACAAATAGATGTATGTAGCAAAAACAACAGATGCCCTCTCCATTTTTATATGTTCCCGACTTTAACAGTATCCATGTTTATTGTATAGCATTCAGAAGAATGAAAAGAAGGAAAGCCACTCATGGCTTCATCACTGAGAGAAATATCTTTGGATAAGATTTTCCATATTTCTTCCTTTTTTTTTATTTGTATAATTTTTATGTAGCAGCAATCATTGTGTGTGTGTGTGTGTGTGTGTGTGTGTGTGTGTATGTATATGTATGTGTGGAGATATATAGATAGATAGATAGATAGATCGATCAATCTATAAGGTTAAATAATAGAAACTTTACCAGAGTGTGTCTTCACTAATGTTAAATAATAGGAACTTTACCAGAGGGTGAATAAAGTTTCATAAACACTTTTGATGGCTGCATTAAAAAGCACTGCATTTTATGTCACCATTTTCATTTCTATTGTGTGGACCCTCTCATCCATACTGGATCTAAGGCTTCAAGTCTGTCTTCTGGTTTTGTCATCTTCCCTTGTACAATCTTTGGTGATGACTGTGACCTTCCCATGTTTACTAGGACTGCCCTATGGCCCAGGACAGCTGCTTGACTTGATTCCAGAACATGGCTTGAGCATAAGAAGTTATGCTGGGACTGTTCTTTCTGACTTGGCTCTACCCAGTACATCAGCAGTCTGCTGAGATAAGATTCAATGGTGGAGGAGACCCTGGGTACCAGATCATTAGATCTTTTCCTTTCATGGCCATTGTGTACAACAGCAACATGTTCATTCCTTCAAAAGTACACATTGAGCACCCATTATATGCCAGTCATTATACCACTGCTGGGAATATAATAGTGAGGAAAAATGTATCTTTATTTTGGTCATGGTCTAGTGAGACAGACAAGCACTAATCAACATTAAATATGAAATGACCACTGTGATAAGTGCAATGAAGGGTAGGGACAGGGGATATGAGTGGATGTAATAGGAGAATTTGATCTACTCAGTGATAGTTTTTCTGAGGAAATAATGATTGACTCAAATCTGAGGGATGAGTGAACAGAAACTAGCTGAAGTGATGGGGTGGAGGAAAAAAAAAAACAAGAACACAAAAGTATCTCCTGATTTAAAACTGTATTCTTTCTCCAGCAACTTCTGCAAGAAAGTAGGTCAGGGAAGGCTTTTCTGAGAAAGTGATGTTTGAGCAAAGAGCTCAAGAGGTAAAAAAAAAAAAAAAAAAAAAAAAGCAATTCAGATATCTAGCAAGGACTATCCCAGACAGGAAACGTGTGCCAAGCCCCTGAGGTGGAAAGGTGTCCTGTATGTTTCAGAACCTGCAGGAGGCAAGTGGCTAGAGCAGTGTCCTGGGTAAGAGACATTTACCAAACAGGTTCAGACAATGAAGAAGGGAAGTACAGATATTTTGCGTCTTTATTGTCACTATAGTTATTTGGGTTTTGTATTTTTCAACTTTTTAAATTTGAGTATGGTTGACAAGCCATGTTACATTAAGTTCAGGTGCACAGCATAGTGATTTAACATTTCTATGCATTATGGTGTGTTCTCCGTAAGTGTGGCTAGCACCCATTACCATGCAATGCTATTACATTATCATCGACTATACACTCTATGCTCTGTCTTTTATTCCGGTGATTTATTCATTCCATAATTGGAAGCATGTGTCTCCCACTCCCCTTTACCCACTTTGCTCATCTTCTCACCTTCCTCCCCTCTGTCAACTGTCAGTTTGTTCTCTGTATTTATAGGTATGTTTCTGCTTTCGGTTTGCTTATTCATTTGTGTGGTGGGGGTTGTTTTTTAGATTTTTAGATGATTGAGATCATATGGTATTTGCCTTTCTCTCTCTCCTTTTCTTTTTAGGTATTTGTCTTTTTCATTCTGACTTATTTCCCTTAGCATAATACTCTCAGGGCCTTCCATGTTGTCACAAATGGAAAGATCCCATCCTTCTTAATGGCTGCATGATACTCCATTGTATGTATCTATCTTACCTCTTCTTTAACCACTCCACTATCTGTGGACACTTGGGTTGCTTCCATATTGTAGCTGTTTTAAATAATACTGCAATAAACAAGGGGTACTAGTATGTTTTTGATTTAGTGTTTTCATTTTCTTCGGGAAATACCTAATAGTGAAATTACTGATCATAAAGTATTTCTATTTTTAATTTTTGAAGAACCTCCATACTGTTTTCCACAATGGTTGTACCAATTTACATTCCTACTAACAGTGCATGAGGGTTCCTTCTTCTCCACATCCTGGCCAACGTTTGTTATTTCTTATCTTTTTGATTTTAGCCATTCTGAGAGGTATAAGATTATATCTCACTGTGGTTTTGATTAGCATTTCCTCGATGATTAGTGACATTATGCATCTTTTCACATTGGCCATCTGTATGTCTTTTTTGGGAAATGTCTATTCACAGTTTTTAATTGGATTATTTTTTGGTGTTGACTTGTATGAATTCTTTATATATATTGGATATTAACCCCTTTTTGGTATATCATTTTCAAATATCTTCTTCCATTCAGTAGGTCATCTTTTTGTTTTGTTCATGGTTTTCTTCACTGTGCATAAGCTTTTTATTTTGATGTATTCCCAATACATCAAAAAAGTTTGTTTTTTAGATATGCCTTAGGAGGCATATCTAGAAAAACGTTGTTGTGTCCCAACAGTTACTGCAAAATTTACTGCATAATGTTCGTTTCTAGGATTCTTATGGTATTAGGTCTCACAATTAGTCCCAATTTAAGATTATTTTTGTGTATGTTTTTAGAAAATGGCCCAGCTTCATTCTTTTGCATGTAGCTATCCAGTTTTCTCAAGACCATTTATTGAAGAGAGTCTCCTCTTTCCTCTTTGTATATTCTTGCTTCCTTTGTCATAGATTAATTAACCATGTAAGTGTGGGTTTATTTCTAGGATCTCTAGTCTGTTCTTTGGCTGATGCATCTAATGTTTGTGCCAATATCATACTGTTTTGGTTACTACAGGTCTGTAGTATTTCTTGAAATCTGGAATTGTGATGCCTCTAGCTTTGTTTTTCTTTCTTAAGACTGTTTTGGCTTATCGTAGTCATTTGTGGTTCCATATAAATTTTAGAATTATTTTTTCTAGTTGCTGGAAAAAATTGCCATTGATGTTTTTTCAAAAAAAGATGGAATCTATAGATGACTTTGGGTAATACAGATATTTTAACAATGTTGGTTCTTCCAAACCACGAACATGAATAACTTTCCATTTGTCTCATCTTTAATTTCTTTCATTGATGTTTTATAGTTTTCAGAGTGCTGGTCTTTTACTTTCTTGGTTAAGTTTATTCCTGAGTATTTTATTCTTTTAGGAGCAATTATAAATGGAAGGTGTGTTATTTTTTTTTTTTTAATTTCTCTTCCTGTTACTTGGTTTTTAGTTTACAGAAACACTACTAATTGCTGGGTATTAATTTTGTATTCTGCCACTTTACTGAATTTATTTATTTCTAGTAGGTTTTTGCTGGACTCTTCAGTTTTCAAAATATTGTATTATAACATCTTCAAACAGTGACAGTTTAACTTGGCCCCTACTAATATTGATGCCTCTTATTTCTTTCTCTTGTTTGATTACTGTGGCTAGGACTTCCTATACTGTGTGGAATAAAAGTGGTGAGAGTGGACATCTTTTTTTTTTTTTTCTGTTCCTGATCTTAGAGGAAAAGCTGTCAGTTTTTCATAATGAAGTATGATATCAGTTGTGGATTTTTCATATATGGCCTTTGTTACTTTGAAGTATGTTTCATCTAAAACCACTTTGTTTAATTTGAGTTTTACATGAAATGATATCAGATTTGAGTGAGATGAATAAGATGTAGAATTACAGAAAGATTTTTTTAAAGATTTGATTTGTTTTAGAGAGAGAGAGAGAGAGAGAGAGACAATGGGAGGGGGCAGAGGAAGAGGGAAAGAATCTCAGGTAGACTCTGAGCTGAGTGTAGAGTCCATTTGGGGCTCTATCTCATGGCTCTAGGATCACAACCTGAGTGAAAACCAAGAGTCAGACACTTATCTAACTAAGCCACCCATGCACCCCCAGAGAGATTTTGGACAGAGTGTTGTGCTCTGACTTATACTTTAAAATAAATAGTCTGGCTTATTGAGAAGAGATTGTATAGAGTAAATACTGAAAGCACAGTGATGCTTAGAGCATACTTATATCCCTATTTTATAAAGGAGGAAATGGAGGCTCAGATTTTAGCTTGACTAAAGTCATATAGTGGCTAGATTGGATTTGAATTTAAATTTCATTAATCCTAAAGTTCACGTTCTTTCTGCCATGCTAGAATGGTGTATGTGTGTGTGGTGGGGGGAAGGGTGGAAGATGCATTTGAAAAATAGGATCATTACAATACTCCACATTTAGATTTTTTTCACTTAAAATGTCATAAAGTCTCATGACATTAATTTTTTTTTCTGTAGCATTATCTTTAAGGTCTACAACTTAGCTCATTGTATACCTGTATTACCTTCAGACAACCCATCTCTTCTTGCTAATTTTTAAATTTTAAAACCTAAGAAAATACTTGTATGAAGAATCTTTCCATCTTTTTTCAGGGAAAAATCCAGATATCCCAAGGAAAATATTTTAAAACACATTTCCTGCCTATGAGAAAGTGATCTTTTATTATGAAAAACAACTTAAACTCAAATGCTGCATTGGCCTTATATTTTAAATTACTTAAAACAATATCTTAAAAAAATACATTTTCACATTTTTGTAAAATAAGCATGAAACTACTCCAAACTACTAATTAAGCAGATTTGGAGATAGTTGATATGTTCATGATGAAAGGCAGTGTTGCATGTAGAAGTTAAAGTGCTCATATGTTAGTTTAAAAAAAAAATTGTTGGGCAAAATTAGTTCCTCCCTCATTCCCCTCATTGGTTTGGTTTGATGACAATGATGATTCCATATATTTCTCGATTCTTTTCTCTCTCATTGCTGCTTGGAATGTGATTTCTCCCCTGTTGTCTTATCTGTTACTTTTCCGAGCCACTTCAGAGGTCAGCCTTTCTTTCTAGACTTTTCAAGTTTCTCTTGCTTCTTTTACCTCCTCACTTCAAAAAAAAACAAAAACAAAAACAAAAACAAAAAAGAAACAAAAAAAACCTTGTCTCCCTTTTTCTTTTTCCTTTAAGAATTCTCAGTGCTGTGGGGAGAGAGAGCCCTCATTATATAAGGGGGAAAAAAAATCACAAGTTTTCTCATGGATGAAGGCCAGCAGTTGAGCCTTCTGCAATATTTTACATGGTGGAACTAGAAATGGGAAATTATTCATTAAACCTCAGTGGCTCACCACTGTAGCAACAAAGAGGCTATTTCTGCAGCAGTTTTACCAGCCTCAGAAGGAGAACTCCCTCTGTACCAGGGAATAGAGTTGTACCAAAGTAACAATTTTCAAGAGTATTCAACTGCAAAAATGACACTTTTCTACTTGCAAAAGAACTTGCTTTTGCTATTTTTTGAGATAGAGGAAAAGTTCCTTTCCCATTTTGGAAATCAATAAGGCTTTTTCCTCTCCTCCATTGCCATGGGTTATTATAGAAAAAAACTATCCATGTTCCTGAAGATAATTTGTAGAAGACAATTATTGAGATGGAACCAGCTCTGTTCTCCCTTTGGGCAGCCATCTGGAGGCTAAGGACTGCTGGTTGAAAAGATGTGAAGAGATCCATTCTAGTTTCTAATGCTCAGGCATCATAGCCATTTTAAGAAGCTGGCAGTAGAGCATTTTAAGCCAACATCTCCCAGATGCCAGGGTAATTTCCCCCACCATTTCTTACAGCACACCATTACCAGAATTTACTCAGGGTTCTACTCTTCTTGAGTCCTTTAGTTGGGATTTTACAAAAATACATGAGCTCATGACTGCAAAGCCTTAGCCCATATTTAAGGAAGACACTGCTCTCTACAGAGAAGACACAGTACTTCTCGGAGGAGTTGGTTTTATGATAGCCTTGCTTCCTTGTGTCTGGCTGGGAGGGAGTACAGAGAGACTGACTGGGCATCCATGGAGTAAGGCCTGCTCAAGTTTGAGCTCTTGCACGTATCAACTGTGTGATGTTGGCTGGCAGTTTTAACTCTCTTAGTTTCAGGCTTCTCATTTGTGAATGGAAAAAAGCAGTATTTCATAAGGTTCTTATGAGGATGAAACAAGATAATACATTTAAAATGCCTGACCTAAAGCCTGGCACATAATGGGCATATAAGTGGTCGTTGCATGCTCCTCTTCCATTCCACATGAAACCCAGTGTATTCTCAGAGTGATAATGAGGCACACAGTATCATCCGTTCTTGTTCCATGGACATGATCATAAAATGCCATATTTTTCTGTTTAGCCTTACTTCCTCATAGGGTCTTTTTGGACTTTAACCACTTGTATGGCATCCAAATCATCAAATATATATTAAATATTATAGGATTATTTTTATCTGTCATATAAACTTAAAATTAATAGGTAATATTAAGACAATATAAAATATGTGCATTTCCTGGGATTCTTTAATCCTAAACTCAATGGAAGGCAGCCACATTTACAGGGTGGTAAAGGAAGAAGAGGTAATTTAAGCAATAATGGGGGAGGGCATATAATTTTGGGTTAAAGCTCTCTCTAAACAGGGAAATCCAGGGTACTGCTGGGTGCACAGCAGAATGGTATTTACCACCCTAGTTTTGGTATACCAACCACTGTGTCTAGTGTGATGTTAACAGACACTGGATTTTTCAGTGGAAGCATCATACATCATCTTTCAAGCTTAATGTCAGTTCAAATTCTCATTTTTCCTTCCATACCCCATTGAAGTCAACGTCCTTCTTTCTAATGCTTTATTTACAGAGTTTATTTATTTACAGAATATTCTTATTCATTTTAATTTTTTAAGATTAATTTCACTGTTCATTTACCGAAATCTTCTTGAATCTTTTAAAACTCATTCACGGATATATTATTCCTCCTAGTTTTATCACCATCTAATTTGTTAAGAATGTTAATATCTCTATCCCAAGCATCAGTTAAAACATGTATGCTCTGAGGACAGACGGAAGCGGGTCCCTGTGGTAAGTCACAGGAGAAGAGTCACCTCAACACTAGTTACTTTGGTTTTATCAAACTGTATTATTGTAGGTCATGTGTTAACTTTGGTGTTTATAAAGTTATCATGAATATACTGTTTACAGTATATGCCTCATTGAAATCCAGGTATGATTTGCCTGTAATATTTTCCAGCTGTTTCCATCTGTCATAATTTGTTCTAAGTGAACCCATGCTGGCTCTTGGTGATCTTACATACTTTCCTAATACTTATAAATCCATGTATTAAATCATTCATTTTCATCTCCTGCCTAAGACTGATTTCAACCTCACTTGCCAGTAGTTAGAAATAACTGTATGTAGCCTTTCCATTTTTCATGGAAATCAAGGAAACACATGTATTTTTTTAGGCATGAATGCCTCTCCTATTCTTTAAAGGTTAAAAAAAAAAAGGGAAGGGATTCAGCTATCATTTTTGCAAGTGCTTTTTACCCCTTAGGAAATGTTTGAGGCCAGAAATGTTGGGTATTTTTAGGGCACCAGCCCTCTGGGATTATCTCACTATTGGGATTTTCCCCTACTGTGCTCCTCTTCTCATTGCCCTCTCCTCTCAGGCTGATTTTCTTTCAGCCTCTGGCACTTGGCATATGCATACTCAAACTCTGCTAGTCGGTTTGTATCCCATTGAGGTTCTAGTACTTCCAAGGAGTCATTTCTGACCACCTCATTTTCTCCTTCCTTTTAAGTTGTTATAGTAGTTTTCTGCTCTTGTGTATGAAGTTTTTAACTCTAGGCTGCAAAACACTTGTATCTTTGTCTGGAGTGGAGGGTGCCCTAAAGCAAAAACCTTCTTGTTTTTCTTTTTAACCACCAAGTTGTCTTTTATTTTATTTTATTTTTTTTAAAGATTTTATTTATTTATTTGACAGATAGAGATCACAAGTAGGCAGAAAGGCAGGCAGAGAGAGAGAGAGGAGGAAGCAGGCTCCCTGCTGAGCAGAGAGCCCGATATGGGGCTCGATCCCAGGACCCTGGGATCATGACCTGAGCCGAAGGCAGAGGCTTTAACCCACTGAGCCACCCAGGCGCCCCCAAATTGTCTTTTATATGTAGAGTGAGCATTGAGAAGGGTTTTCTGACTAACAACACAAAATCTTTCTCATCACAAGCCCAGAGTTAGACCTCTGATGAACTCTGCCCTTCAAAAATCAGTTGCAACCATAAGAGACTCTTACCTATAAAGAACAAACTGAGGGTTACTGGAGGGGGAGGTGGATGGGAGATAGGTACTAAGGAGGGCACATCTTGTGATGAACACTGGGTGTTATATGTAAGTGATGAATCACTAAATTCAATTCCTAAAACTAACATTACACTATTTGTTAACTAACTAGAATTTAAATAAAAGCTTGAAGTATGAAAAAAAAATCAGTTGTAAAACTGGAACTGGATAGATGGCATAAATTTCACCATGGAAAAATGCATTTAAAAGAGATCAACTTTGCTTTTAATTGGCTTAATCAGGATTCTTTGTGTTGAACAAGGTAGACACCTTCCTTAACATGGATTAACCATAAAAGAGTTATTTGACTCCTATAACTGAGAAGGAAGACAGGCCTGGCTTCAGGCAGAGCCTTAGTCTAGTGTCACCAAAACCAGTTTCTTTTCCTTTGCTCTGATACTACGGATTCACCTTTGTTGTTGTGGTCTGTATTGTTATCTGTTGCTGCTGGAACAAAGTACCATAGAGTTAGTGTCTTAAAACAAAGCATATTTATTATTTTATAGTTCTGGAGGGCAGAATTTGGTAAATGGGTATTCTGTTGCAGTCAAGGAGTCTGCATTCCTCCTGGAGACTCCAGGGAAGAATCCACTTCTTGCCTTTTCCAGTTTCTAGAGGCTTCTAGACCACTTCCAACAATGGCATCACACCTCCCTCTCTAACTCTGACTCTGCTTCCCCTTTCCATTTTTAAGGACTCTTGTGATTATAATGGGTCCACCATGGTAATCCAGGATAGTATCTTCATCTCAAAATCCTTAACTTTATCACATCACAAAGTCCCTTTTGCCACTTAAGATAACATAGTCACAGGATTCTAGGGATTAGGATGTGGGCATCTTTAGGGCCATTATTTACCTATCACAGTCTTCGCTTTAGCCCCAAAGGATTCATAGTCATCTCCATGCAGATTATATTAACCCCTACCCAGGATCCCCCACCCACCCAATTTTTAATTCAATACATCATCAACTCAGAGTCCAAAATCTCATCTAAATATCATCAGCTCATAGGTCTCAAATCTAATAAACCAGTTCTGGGTCAGAGTCTTGAGTATGATCCTGATATGGGGAAAGCTCTCTTTACCTGTGAAACCAGCAAGCAAGTTGTCTGTTTCAAAATTCAGTGGAGCCATAGGCATAGGAAACTGCCTGTAGACATTCCTGTTTAAAAGGGAGAAAGTGGAAGAAAAAAAGGAGTTATTAGTCCCAGCAATTCTGAAATCCAGCTAGGCAAGTATCATTAGTTTTCAGGGCCCGGGAATAAGTATTTGTTGTTTGCGGTTCCATCCTCCAGGCCCATTGTTCTGCCCTCTAGGTTCATATCTCTGCCCTTGGGATTATCCTTACTTCTTTTCATGAAGGGTGGGCCATCTTTGCAGCTGAGTATTCTTTTTTTTTTTTTTTTTTTAATTTAATCATTTTGAGGGTGAGGGACAGAGACAGAGAAAATACAAGCAGGAGGAGAGGCAGAGGGAGAGGGAGAAGCAGACTCCCCACTGAGCTGTGAGCCTGAGGTAGGTCTCTATTCCAGGACCCTGAGATCATGACCTGAGCCAAGGTAGATGCTTAATCATCTGAGAAACCCAGGCAGTTGAGTATCTGCAGTTGAGTATCCTTGATGGCCTGTTTTCTAGCACTATATAGGGGTTTAGGAGTCTGAGCCTTTTTCACTTTGTCTTTTCTCTGTCCCTTTCGGTCCAACCTGGAAGTTTCCCCTCTTACAATGTTCTCAGAAGCCTTGTTGGTCGCCCATATATGTCTTGAGGATTTCACTCCATTGGATAAAAGGTCCCTTTGCAGATCTTTTCTGGATAGTCCCTTTGTCACTCCTGCCTTCTGCTGAAATAGCTGACAGGATCCGTGAGTCACGTGCTTAGTCACCTCAGAGAGCCTTGCATGTGTCTGACTATTCTGACCTTTCGATCCTTCTGAGGCATGAGCAATAGGTTGTCCAGTCACACCCTTAGCTTTCTCTCCAGAACATACTCTCTTGATAAACAATTTCTTAATTTCAGTGTCTCTTCAATCCAGATTAACTGAGAATTTCCCAAGTCTACAAGTCCCTTTTCTTTTTACTTAATGGTTCTCCCCTCAACCTCTCTCTTACCATAAGCATCAAAGAGAAATCAGGTCCTATGTTAAGGATTTTTGAAATCTCTTCAGTTAATATCCAAATTCATCACCTAACTGTAGGACACAACTATGCCGATTATTCTGCCATTATAAATCAAGGGTGCTCATTCCTCTCGTTTCCAATACCACATTCCTCATTTCCTTCTGACCCTCACCAACAGCCCCACTAGGGTCCATATTTCTACCAACAGACTCTTCGAGGCAGTTGAAAATACTTTACTCTCACACGACTTAAAATTCTTCCAGCCTCTACCCATTACTCAATTCCAGTGCCACTTGCACATTTTTAAGTTTTTTTCTTTTTTCTTTTTCCTTTTCTTTCTTTCTTTTTTTTTTAAGCAGTATCTCACTTCATGGGAACAAAATCTGTATTAGCTTCCCATTACTCCAAAATGAACTGTAGCAACTTTAGTGTCTTAAAACAATACAAATATATTACCTTATACTTATGGAGGTCAATCTAGAGATTAGGATATGGGCATCTTTGGAGGGAAGGGAAGGGAAATTATTCTGCCTACCACAGGTTTTTCATAGGGGTCTGATGGAAGCGCCAAGATTTCTCCTCTGTTAGCACCTTCTGTAAAGCTCATATGCTTCCACAACTCAGAGGGAAAGAGGTTTCTCCTGGCAGTATCCTTACGAGAGTCAGAAAGCTTCTCATTTCAAGAAGCCTAGAAAATATCTCCTTTGATCTGATTAGCTGACAGACTCAGCTCTGACTTCGTCACCATAATCAGAAAAATAGGTTATTTTGCATGACTGAAGGGACTCAGGGTCCTTCACAGACTCTGCAGTTGAAAATGTAGAAGAGGATTTCCTTCAGCACCTGTTACCAAAAGAAGGAAGAATGGATTTTGAGGGGAAAAAATGTCAATTAAAATACATCCTTTCATCCCAAGACTGTAAATTAGTGAAGGGCAATGACCATATTACTCTTACAGTTGTATATTCCATATAGATATTACATAGCTCAAATGTCTAATACAATAATTAGCATTCTTAAATAACTGACAAAATGATAAATTATTACATGGCCGTGTTCACATGATTGAAGCATAGTCAAATTCATAGCTTAACATGTATCATTCGATGAGATGTTAGTGTTTTTGCAAATATATTTCTGAAACATGTTATAGAAAATATATTTTAAAGTTACATTATGATATTAGGAGAAGGATAGAAATTGATTAAGACAATTTTCTGAATTAAGGTAGGAAAAGAAATATAGTTCCATCATGAGGATCTTTCTTCTTCTTCTTCTTTTTTTTTTTTTTTTAAAGATTATTTATTTATTTATTTATTTGACAGACAGAGATCACAAATAGGCAGAGAGGCAGGCACAGAGAGAGGAAGGGAAGCAGGCTCTCCTCTGTGCAGAAAGCCTGATGCAGGGCTTGATCTCAGGATCCTGAGACCATGACCTGAGCAGAAGGCATAGGCCTTAACCCACTGAGCCACCCAGGAGCCCCCATAATGAGGATCTTAAAAAGAATTATAAATCTTGAATTTAACTCATCCTCCTGGGCTAATCTCAGAAAATCAATGTTCCTAATGTTTTCCTCCCCAAACATGCACATATGCACATAATTTAGGGTCCTTGTGGTTTGAAGAAATGTAAATATTGATTAATTTGCCTTCAGAACTAAAAAGTGTGTCTGGGTTTCTGTGTGTTTTATTAGCAGATTAAGCTCCAGATGGGGACCCAAAGCACCAAATGTCATAAAGACCATGTGAAGAGGATTAATCATATTAACCTATTTTTCTGTGGCTTCCATTTCTTTCCTCTTCCTGTTTGAACTTCTGGTCTCCTTTCTTCCTGATAAGGAACCTGGATGGGAAGTGGGTCTAATACCTCTGAGAGGAGTAATGAGGAGGTGTTGTGTCTCTCAAGTAGAAAGCACCATGCTGTGAATCAGAGGATATTGAAGTGTTTATAAGAGGAGACTCTGGAATCATCTTTTTAAGGAGAAGGAGGACATACTGAGAAAGCAGGTACAAGCAACTGTCAGAGGCTAGTTGTGGAACCAAATGAGTATCTAAGAGGAAGAGAAGCTGATGATCTTTTTAGAGGCTCATTGGTTCATGGACAAGATGGCTTGGACTACTCAGGGTAATAGAGTCAAGGATGGTAGCTAAGAGCAACTTAATCACTAGTCATACTGAATTAGACTGAGCAATGTCCATTTAAAGGAATTTGAACAGCAGTAACCATCTTTGCTTCCCACCCTCCTTTTACTGATGAGGACAAAGAGGACCGGATGACTCTCTCAGGAAGAAATTGCAACTCTTGCCTCATTCCATACTTTCTAATCCAGTGGTTCTTTCTATCATTTTGGTAGGGGACATGCTTAGATTATTTTTGTGCATCTAATGAAAGCTAAAGATTCCCTCCCTGGTGTGTGTGGGGGGGAAGAATATGTACAGAGTAGTCGATCATTTTTTTTTTTTTTAATAAAATTTTGGGACATTCATGAACTCCCTGAATTTTGCCAGCATGGGACTCACAGGAAGATTTATGGACCCAGTAAATGGTCCTTCTTCTAAACCCGGATCCTGCACCTCCAAAGACCTCATCTACTGATAAGGGAAGCTTTTGAGTGTTTTGAGAAATTTGGGGGTCACCGAGAGTTCCAGTGAGGGGTCAAGAAATTCTGCAGCTGAACAGCTCCTTAGAAGAACTTTCACCAGAGTGGTATTTCTATCATCATCCTTCCTGGCCAAATTCATTCATTTGTAAGTTCACTTATTCAGCAAGAACATATTAGTGTGTGTGGTATTATTCATGCTATGCCCGATCCATGGGGAGCACAAAAATGAATGACATACAATCTCTCCTCTCAAAGGAGCTTGAGGTCCTGCAACGGAGATGATACATGCAAAGAAAGTTAGCTTAAAACAATTTCCTGAGAGGGCTTTACTGTTCACTTTCTCTAATAGAACACCCCCTCATTAGGTGGGCCATCATTATTTATCATTATTTTTAAAATTATCCATTTATGCCTCTCTTTTAACTGATCACAAACCCCTTGAGGACAGAGACGGAGTCTTATTAAATCTCAAATCTGTATTTCATGGGAGTTAATAGGGCACCTGGAACATGGTAATGCTTTAAAAATTGTTGAGTAGAACGCTGAAATGTGTTTGGAGAACCCAGACTAAATAAGATGCCTGACAAAAAGAGGACCCTGGCTGTTCTGTCAGGAAATAGTGATCTGGCACTTGTCCTGTGTGTTTCTGGACCTTAGTTTCCCATCTGTCCTGGAAGGGAATTGGAGTAGGTGATTCTTTCCAATGAAAAATTCTGTTTTAAATGTCGCTGAAAGGAGAGAAGGAAGTAAATGCCCTGGCCATCTGACGCAGTTTAAACACTTGCCTTGGCTTTATGGTCAAATAACAATGATTTCCCAAAGGTTGAATGTCAAAAGGGGTAGCTGAAAAACCCCAGACGCTCAGAACATTCCCTGGCTCCATTGACAAAAGTGACTTCCCACGCTTTGCCCACAGAGGGCATCCCTGCTCATTGAGATGTAGACCGGGCTCAGACAGCTGCTGAAAGCCTCCTCCGACCGCTCTTTTTTCCCTCCGCCGTCATCTCTCTGCCCCCACCCCCTTCCCGTGGAATCTTCGCCTGATCCAGTTCGTTTCCCTCCGGTCTCCGCATTTTCCCTTCCAGCCCTCCACTTCTCTGGATCAATGGATAGTACAGCTCCAACTCCCAGCTCGCACACCGCTGGCGGACACCCCAGTAACAAGTGAGAGCGCTCCACCCCGCAGACCCCTGCCTCTCCTTCCTCGGTCCCTTTGGCTCTTGGAGGAAAAACGAACAGCATCCCCAGCTCTCATGCGGATTTTGCTTTTTCAACTTTACCCAGCCTCGGACGGGGAACCAGCCTCAACCTTTTAATGCACAGCCCCACCACGGGATTGCTTTCTGTCTCCTCTTGGTCACTTCTGGATATTCTCTTTATTGATGACTCCGGAGCCCCGCGGAGAGCTGTCTTCCCTCTTCTGACTCCCTCTGTCTCCTTGAGTTAGTTTTCTGAGGTTTTCCCGGGAGCTCGGCATCTCTTGGACCGAATGGAACTTTTTGCTGCCTCCTTTGGCTGCTGATTCTGTCAGTGGACGAGGAAAGAGGCACAAGAAGCGCAGGGGAGGTGGAGAAAGAGGTGGAGGAAGAGGACGAGGAGGAGGAGGAGGAAGCCAAAGGGGCTCGGCGCGTGTGTGTGCATGTGTGCATGCGTGTGTGAGTGCATGTGTGTGAGTGCCGCCGCTGCCCAGGACCTCCGGCCCCGAAGGTGTTGGCTGAAATATGGAGAATAGTCTTGGATGTGTTTGGGTACCCAAGCTGGCTTTTGTACTCTTCGGAGCTACCCTGCTTAGCGCACATCTTCAAGTCACCGGTAAGAGGTTCTTTCCTTTATTCTCCTCTCACCCACTCCCATAGTTACCCCCTTTTCCTTCTAATTTCATCTGGGGAGTATTACCATTGGGGTATGGGAAGAAAAAGCAAGATGACCGAGCTAGCTCTGCTCCCCCTTTCCTCCCTGATGATAAAAGACTGGAAGACTCCCCCCCCCCCCCCCCCCCCCCCGCCGGGGTGGAGAATGTTGGCAATTGGGGAGAGGGGTGCCTCTTTGCTCTTTTAAATCTAGTGCTTGCATCTTTCATTTTGCAAATACTTGAGTTGGTTTGAAGAGCTCACTGACTGGGGCAGGGAGGAGGCAGGTGATGGGGATGTCGTTGTAAGGAATTGGGTTGGATCCTTAAAGCCTTGGAAACCTACTGAGAAGGGGAATTGGGGCAACAGGACCGAGTAGGGAGGTCATTCATGGGGTGCTTTGGGGAAGTCTGTGCAGAATGTAAGTAGTAGGACTGAGTCGTTTGTATGTGCTTATGTGCGTCTCAGGTTTGGATTTTTAGCCCTGATGATTGAGAACCAAGAAAGGGACAGCTAACATGTTTGGGTACTTTGGGGGAGAGGATGGTGGTGCCCAAAGAAGCACAGAGTTGCCAGGAGGAAAGAGGCATGTTTTATTTTATTATATTTTATTGTATTTTATGCAGTTAGCAAGCTAAGCCTCCATATATCTCCAGGATACTTCCAAACTCCGAATAATTGATATTCCGGGGAACCAGCTCCCTGGCCCTGACATTTGGCAAGCGCAGTTTCTAATTAAAAATGTCAAAACTGGGATTGGATTGGGTTATAGCAGGAGAAAGGAATCTAAGGGATGCTCAGGGCTGCTGCAGTCTCCTAATACGGAGCTGGGGGTTTTCACGGGCAAAAGAAGGGAAAAAAAAAAAATGACTTACTATAACATCCATTCATTTTGCTGGGCCTCACCACAAGTGTAGGTAGGCACTGGGATACAGGGGGCGGACCTGGCAAGGAAGGAGAGGAAAGCAGCCGACTGAGCATTCAAATCCCTTTGGAAACTACCTTTTCCCTTTTCTTTATCCGAAAGGAGAGGAGGGAGCCTCCGGCAGGGGCCGAGCGTTGGTTAAGAGCCCTCAACCCACGCCTTAGAAATTAACAGGGAATGGAATGTGAATCACAGCAAAGCGCCCTGCCGCCCCGGAGCCCGCAGCCCCAGCTTTCTTCTTCCCGCTAAGTGCTGCAGGGTCCAGGGTTGCGAACCCGGTCGAGAATGCGCCTCTCCCGGTGGCTAGGGACTCAGTCAAGCACGGGGCCAGCGGAAGGCTCCCCAAATCCTGGCATCGCGGAATCTGCGCATCCACACCAACGGGACTCCTCAGCTTCCTTTGGCCTGACAGAGCGAGCTGAGCGAGAGAGTGAGGGGTGTGTATGTGTGTGTGTGCGTATGCGCGTGCCAGACAGATCGAGCTAGCGAGAGGGGTGTGTGTGTGTGTGTGTGTGTGTGTACGCGGGCCTGCTCACAGCCGCATCTGCGCTCCCGCTCCCTCCCTTTCTCCCTCTTGGCCGGTCCCCTCCTCCCCGGTTTCTCTCTCTCTCTTTCTCTCGGAGCTTTGTCCTCGGCAATTACTCCCTCTGAAGGTGGGGGTGGGGGGCATCCTCGCAGTAATGAATAGGTGTCTTTTTAAAATTCCCTCCTCACTAGACGCTAGAGGCGGCTTCGAGGAGGACCCTTCTCCACAGAAGACAGAGTTGCGCTCTTTCAGGCAGTTTTTGGGACACCCCCATGGAAGGGAGAGGGGAAGTTGAGAGGGGGCATCCTTCAATGCGTAGAAAGTCTACTAGGCTGGGCCTGAAGTACCTTGGCTGAAAATATTGCATTAGACAAAGGTGTGCAAAAATGGACAATGACGTTTTGTCAATTACACTGAAATATCGTAATACTGTTACCCAAGTGACTTTGGCCAACGGTGGGGATAAATAGGGATTTACATATGTTTTACTTATATCTAAATTAAATATTCCCTTCCCATTTATTTTTCTTATTTAGAGATCTGGGGCCATACAGTATTACTGCTTTATTTTAATTTCATCCTCCCTTCCACAGACAAATCTATGCTTGAAGAGGCAGACAAAAATATGCATATACAAAGGGATATGCCTGTGGATAGGCTTGTGGGTCTAAATCGTCACGCTTTTCTATACTTCTGAATCTATTGCTTGCTAATTGCAAATGAATTGTGACGCATTTTTGCAGAGGCCCTGAGAAAGTAGATGGTGCAATTTTGAGATATTGCTAATTCTCATCAGCCTGGTCTTTGCTCATTAATGTTTCTCCTGTTTTAGTAGCAATTTCTCCTCTTCAGGAACGTAGAAGGGAATTAATGCTGAAGAAAGCATGGTTCACACTATGAAAGGACCAGTAGGAGGTGCCCTTAAAAAGGCCAATGCCTAGTTTTCTGGTAGTGAAATTCCCATTCAGCAGGATGTTTCAAAGACTTTGTTGATTGGTAACAAAGGATTATGGAGACTAGCACAATAGCACTGGATATTTTCTCACTTCCTAGATAAACTCTGAAGCTGCTGTAGATTTTTATGAAATCATTGTGACATAACAAAGGGCATCTTGGAATAGTGTTGGGGTAAGACTAGATGGCAGCTTTTCAGTTGGCTTTTCTAGATGCCATCTCCTTATATATTTGACTTGAGTCACAAGCAAAAGTACTAAGTAGAGTCTCCAGACCTCCGACGAGATGAAAATTTTAGATGTTAGATGTTAATGAATGCAATAGCAGGTATACACATTCATTAATGAATTCTCTATATAGGACGCACCCCTTATAATCCTCCCCACCGTAGCAGATCAGACATCCCCTTCTGGATTTTTGTGTAGAGTGGAGCTTGGCAGTCCCTGTGGGTGCCCGGGAAGCCTGGGTGTCCACTCCTCTGCGAGTGTGGCAGTGTGACTCGCCAGCAACCTGTCACAGCATCCATTTCCCACACAGCAGCAGTTATCCTCTGAGTTATGAAGCATGTGAAACAGCCACCACGTGTGTTATATAGACTTAGTGCCTTTGCTTTAATGCTCTTAAAAGCTGGGCTGGCTTGAGCTGCTGATAGGCATTTTTTCTGGGGAGAGATTTATAACTTCTCAGTGTGTATGACTTACATTTATTCTCTGGGAAGTTAACCTCTCAGCAAACTTCCTTATTGTTTTCATTGAAGAGGAAGAACTTTAATCCTATCTAAATTCCTGAATGAAGCCCTGCTCAAAGTTTCTTCTGGAGGACGGGTATTTGCAGGCTGTAGAATGGTTTTCTCAGAGATGGGAAACTTGACAAGCGATATGAGGAAGTAACTTGTGGGTAGAAAAGGGATATTTTTATTTGTTTTTGGAGACTGAAGGGATGGCACCACTAGAGGAATCCTAGCACTCTATCCTCAAAAGCAATCTTTTCTGAGGGGAAATGTTTTTTTTCCTCTCTGGCTTGAATCTCTACTTTCCTACATCCAATCATCTAAGATTCTTCCAATGCATGTGATTTGTTCCTGGAATGTTTTCTGCTGCACACAGTGGGGTCATGTAGGACCATCTCCCTCCTTTAGAGACCAGCCCTGATTTAAATCTTGACTTCTCAGCCAGACTACTTGTTCATCTTTAGGTGATGCCACATGTTTACAGGCAGTGCTGAAGTTTCCACACAGTATCTCTCTTTCCATGGAAGAGATTATATTTTGGGCCCTAAGATTATATTTTGAAGGAAATATTCTTTGGAGAATTTTTGCCGCCCTAAACTTTGCATGTAAATCTTCCTCCTCCGGCTCCTACCAGACAGGATAACTCTAATAGAAATGAGAATAGTTGTTTTTGGCTTTCTCTTCAATGAAAACACAATCATAATCATATAAAAAAAGGGGATTTCCACCTCCACATGCCACCTTTCCAAATGTGTGACATTGGGCTGAATTCACATAATACCAGTTACATAAAGACACTTCTGGAAACCATCATGATTTCACTAGTGCGTGAGCTTTTCCTTCCTGGCTATAGATCCTCCCACTTTCTTTGGGTATGACCTGTATCGCTCTCAGGAACTTGCATCAAGTTAGGAACATATCGCTCTGTTTTGGTGTTTCCTACACAACAAGAGATAGAATGATACATTAAAAAAAAAAAAAAAGATTTTATTTATTCATTTGACAGAGATCACAAGAGGACAGAGAGGCAGGCAGAGAGAGAGAGGGAGAGAGAGAGGAGGAAGCAGGCTCCCTGCAGAGCAGAGAGCCGGATGTGGGACTCCATCCCAGGACTCTGGGATCAGAGGCTTTAACCCACTGAGCCACTCAGACGCCCCAGAATGATACATTTTTAATGAATTAATCTACCTCAGATGATAATCTCTTAGATGAGCTGTATACCTAAATCTCAGGAAGTCTTAGTTTGCCTATGTAAGGAGAATAACACCCACTGAGGATTCCTTGATAAATTAACTGAAAATAAAAAGTCACTGGGTTCTGGAGACATACTGTGATCCCTAAAGTGGAGTGATAAACACCACGTACATTGACAGCTCACAAAATGTGAATGTGGCAAATTGTTTTTTTCATTTTGATGCTTCAGAGGAGGATTGAAGAGTTTCATGAATTGTCACAACAGTTATACCTTGAGTCATAGGCTGGGATCACTCTAACTCTTGACTAAAACACACTGAATGGGGGCACCTGGGTGGCTCAGTGGGTTAAAGCCTATGATCCCAGGGTCCTGGGATTGAGCCCTGCATCGGGCTCTCTGCTCAGTGGGGAGCCTGCTTCCTCCTCTCTCTCTCTCTGCCTGCCTCTCCGCCTACATGTGATCTCTCTCTCTGTCAAATAAAAACAAAAAAACAAAAAAACAAAAAACACTGAATGGAGTACCCACGTGCTGCCCAGCACATGGCTCTGTAGTTGAGAGTGGCCTGCTGACTTCTCTCCAGCCAGCCTTGAAGAGTCACAGCTCTCGTCTTTAAACCGTATGGCATCAGTCCTGCCTCTCCTGATGCAGCCCAGGAAAGGCTTTGTCACCGTGAATCCTGGCCCCTGGCTCATAGGCACTCTGTTTAAAATGCTGTATTATACTTTGCATGGTCATGGGGATTTGTCTTAAAAATGAATTTTTAGAATTTTCATGAGTGTTTCTTTTAGTGGAGAGTGAAGTTGTACTCTGAAGACAGCTGAGTAGTGCTCTTAACACAGGAAACTCTGACTAGTGGCCTCTCAGCTAGTATTATTGAAGTTCTAGAGCTCATCAACATTAAGGAGATATAGGAGTGCGTACTAGAGGCTAGTAAGCGATGCCAACCCAGACATGCTGTTGTTTTCAGGAAGCTGTTATTGGGTTGGAATAATATAAGTTTAATTTTCTTCCAAGTTACTACTTATCAGAGGTCAAAGCATCTCTTAGTAGTAGTATAATATTTGTAGCATGGCAATGACCCATCTTTTTCTTCAAAACAAGACCTCAAGTAAAGCAAATGCCAAACCTGTCGATAAGACAGGATGAACAATCCGGATTATTTTCCCTATAGACCATTAAAAAAATATGCAAGATAAAATTACGTGTTACATATGCCAGGTGGTTAATAGCAAAAAATAAAATGCAAATTTTTGTGCACCTTTATAATTGCAGCTCTCAGGTAAAATTACAGTACAATTTAGAACCACACTTTTGCTTCCTCCCACAGTGGAGTTATTGATTCCTTATCTTATATTTCTCTAGCTTAGCCCCGTACTAACACGCAGAAATATAGGTCAGCTGATTGATGATCAAAATTACTATAGTGCTTTAAAGTTCTTTGACAAATTTTAGCCCGAGGTTAACAAAGCAGCCCCCTTTCACTCAACTGTTCAGCAAATATATTTTCCTTAGTAGTTTAGAAATGCCTGAACTCTGTCTGGTGGTATGGTTTAGAAATATGTAGTAATGCGTATAGTTGAGTATTCCTTTTTTTCCCCACTATTGATGTTGATTTGCCAATGGTAATGCTAGTACGTGCTGCTTTTTGTAAATAGCTTCAACCAACCATATTACTCACAGCTTTCATTTCTTGGGGGGAAAATTCAACCAGAAAACACACAAATCATTTCATATTTATTGATCATATTTTTAGAGTCTATTATTATGACATGTCTTGGGTGGGAAAATTTCTCTTCTTTGCTAAATTCCCTAAGCCCAGTGCCTATAACTCATGTCTTATTTTCATGATGTACTTTAGTTTAATTTCACAGATCCAAGTTCTGTGACTTCTTGCTTGCTCGTTCATCTCACAGTTTCCAGGGAGGAGGCTTCTTTATATCACTTGTGATTCTTACGATGGGATTTCTTCAGCATAATGCTTCAGGGGTATGTGTTACAATTTGGGGGTTTTGCCTTTGTCCTTTGCTCATCCTTTAAAGCTTGGTTTTTGCTAGAAGTCTACTCTTGAGAGTATGTAGGACAAAAATATTCCACTGAATTAATCTTTATGATGCGGTCTAATGAAAATACCAACTCATTCATGCATTTTGACCTAACAGGGCTAATGATGCCAGCATTATTCTAGCATCAAAAATATTCTTGAATATCTTTGACATTTTTATAAGAGAACAAAGGAGTTAAACAGTTAATATAAATGTTATCTACTCATATCAGTTTTCTCAGTAACAGAAATTCGTGGTTAAATGGGAACATTTTTAGATTTCCTTATTTTTCCAAGGTCTTTATTAACTCACTTAGCTGTGTTTTAAGAATGTTAGGATATAATATAACCTTTCTTTAATAGATCCAAGTTATCACTGTGGCTCCGTTATTATGTTATCTGATATTATAGCCATGAATTCTGAAGATATTACATCATGCAGAGCTGTTTATTTTTCCATCAAGTGGCCATGGGTTGCTGCTTTTCTTTTCTTCGTACTTTTATTCCTGATTTTATCTATTTGATTGGGTCCAGCTGGAACTTCTTCCTATTGTGATCAAAGTAGTCCTTTTCTTTTCTACTTTTGATTTTCTAAGAAATAAGGGACTCGGGTTTTTTTCTGCAGCTCTATCTAAAAGGAGATTCTAAATCAGGACCTGAGTCCTTCATTAGAGGAAAAAAGAGCTAATTGGTTTAATCTAATGGGTTTGTAATCATTTCTGAAATTCGTTATTACTTTGGATGTCATTTTTCTCCATGAAGCATGTTTTTCCTTATTATATGACGGTGTAGACTACATAACTTTTAGTTATGACATTATATGATTTTTTATGAACTACCCTATATATACAGTGCTTGCTAAAATTAATAATCTGTTGATGATCATGATAATAATTATAATGAAACAAATAACCCATGTACCCACCAGCAATTTTCTTAATTTTATGTTAATTAGCTTTTTGCCTTCTTTATAGTTTTGCTGCTTATGTATGCATCTTTAGTATATTACTTTGCTTTACTTGTCTTAACCATTATGAAATAAATGTATGCCTTCTTCTCTGATTTGCATTTTTACTAAACATTAAATATTTGAGATAAATATGAGGATTGAGGATGCATATTGCTGTATTTCAGACTCTTTTTTTGCTTTATAATATTCCATGTATTAATTAATCAGACTTGAATCTACCATTGATGGACTTTTAAGAAGTATTTTCCTTTAGCCAGCAATGATGTTATGAACGTTCTTATGCATGTCCCCAAAATCAAATTTGCCATCATGTCTAGGGTGCATATATAGGAGTGAAATTGTTGAGTCATAGAAAGGACATCTTTACTTTTTTGAGACAGTGACAAGTTTCATCTATTGAAACTCCCACCAAGAGCATAGGGAAGTCCCCTTTGCCCCATGGGAATTAGCATCTCACCGTGG
Organism: Lontra canadensis; assembly: GCF_010015895.1. Lineage (NCBI taxonomy): Eukaryota > Metazoa > Chordata > Mammalia > Carnivora > Mustelidae > Lontra > Lontra canadensis. The sequence goes on along the minus strand of NW_022631076.1, from coordinate 6,217,326 downwards.
TTTTAATTTGCATTTCCCTGATTGTTAATAAGGTGAACATTTTCTCCCCATACATTTAGTGCTCATTTATGATGTGAGCCAGATAATTCTATTATTCTGTTTCTCTAGCTGAACAACCGATTGCGTTGGAGGTATCGATATTATCAGTAGTTATTCTGCTTTTCCTACTAAGCAAACTTCTGCTTTTAGGCATAGATGTTATCAGTAGTCTCACTTTTAGGAAGTTGTTGTCTGATACTGTATCATGCTTATTTTCGTTTAGAGTTTCCTTAAACACCTTCCATATGGAAAACAGACACTTAGCCACTCTAAGATTATCTGTAGTAACTCTTGCCTTGTCAGTATCCTGCCTTATCCTGTTGATTTTGTCTTTGTAGCATATGACTTACAAGGAAGCAGGGTGCTGGGGTACCAGGCTTAATCTGGTAAATAATCCCCCAAATAGGATGAAACCTAAAGACAACCGAATCGCATAAGTAAAAGGGGAGATATGAAGACTTGGTTAAAAATCTTAGTCTGAACTTTTGAACTTGGGTATGTTTCCAGCACGGTAAAATACCTAGACCCAGGGTCACTGTTACATATATGACTGTGGGTTTCAAACATTACCCGTGCTTGCACACCTCCCAGTTTTTGTTTCGGTTCATAATTGTTTCACCTGTTCCCATGGGGAAGACTAATGAAGGGCCCCGGATGAAATAAAGCAATGGATATGCCAGCAGTGGCTTTGCTGGTGTGTTGCCTCTGTGTTGACTCATTAGAGACATGAACCAAGGCTGAGACATCTGAGCAAACCCTCTGGACCCAGAGTTCTCAATCCATTGTTTTCTCAGCCTCATGGGATCCCAGAAGAATATAAATTAGAAAATCTGCAAAGCCTTCCCTTTCATGTCTAACGTCTGGGCGAGACTGTTCCCTGCAGGACAATTTCTAGTTATTTTTTCTCTCTGGTTTGAGACAACTCCAGGGATGGTTTGTTCACTGTTTCCCTTGGGAAACTTTTCAGCAGCATATCAGTTCTTACTGTTAAAAATTTATTTTATACTTCACCCTTGATAGTCCTGTTCTAAATGTGTTTCCCTTTGCTCCTGTCACCCAGCTCCCTGACTCCTATTTTCCCTTTTTAGTGACATTCTGCCTCTTCTATGCAGAAGCATGTTAGGTAATTCTGGCCTCAAATCATTCTTGTTTTCCCTTCTTAGTCTTCACTTGATGAGACTATAAATACTTCATTTAGTCTTTCTCCATACTCCTCCAGAAGCTTAATCATGTTTACTTTTCTTACCTGAGCTCCCTCTAGTTTGTTTATATCTTTCTGGCCATCAAGGACCCCCAGTTTAATGTGCTTTTCTAAGTAGGCTCTCCAGAGTCATATATTAGAAACTACAGATTTAGCATAGTCTTTGACTTATTGTATAGTCATTCATGGGTACACATTGGCCTCTCTTCAAATCTGTGTTCTCGTCTTTTAGATAGGACTGTCAGTGCCTAATAAAATCACTGAGGTATCAAAGGATCAAGTAAGATCAAGAGGTTGATTCAAGATAATAGTTACTGAGCATTTGCTATGAGTTTCAGAGAATCAAATGAAAGTCTTAAATGTGTTTCTGCCCTCCAAGGGTTTATAACCAAATGAAGGTGACAGGCACAGCCATGGCTAAATAGAATATGGGGCAGAATGAAGTCCTCACTAAAAAAAGGAACACAAGCAAAGTGGGGGCAGACTCTGAAAAATATCAACTACAATATTTATGCATTATAGCATTAATATATTAACATATTAATATATTAATATTACCCAGATGGGCTGACAGAGCCAATTCATTCATTCAATTCATTCATCCTTGTATTTTTAGGTTGATTGGCTAAAACAAAACAAAAATAAAAGGAGGGAGGGTGAAAAGTTGTCAGTCATACTTATCCCAAGCTATAAGTATGCTAAGAATAAGAAACTGGAGGCATTCCTGGTAGATCAGACAACCTGTTGCTATAAATCCATCCCTAGACTTCTAAGACCCATTTTTTCCTTATTTATTGTGTGCCGGGCACTGTGCCAAGGCCTTATGGAGTTTTGAGCCTAGTGAATGGAAATGGTAATCACATAAATATGTTAATCCATAATTTTTAATGAGAAAAAGCATTGAAAAAAAAAAAACATGTAGAAGTTTGACTTAGACTGTGTATTAAAGAAGTTGTCCCTGAGAAAGTTGTGACCGACACCTGGAAAATGAGTTAACTTAATTAAAGAGGGGATGTTTGAGAGGGGTAGGGAAGAGAATGCTAGGTAAAAAAAAAAAAAGTGAGTGCAAAGACCCTGTGGTGGGAGAAGCATAGTTAAGTCAAGGAAGATCAGTGTATCGGAGGCCTGAAGAATTAAGCATTATGATGGCTCAGCTGAGGCTGGAGAGTACTTTCGGATCCTCTTTCTCATACTCAGTTTACTGTTTGAATGGACTGAAATTGAGTCCACAACAAAGACCTTCTTCCAATCTCAGCATGGTCATTTAAAAATTTAAGCAAACTACATAGGTAATCTTTGTCCTGATTTTCATATTAACTATCAAGTGTGAATTTATGAACCTATCCTTTGGGTCTAGAAATACCTTAGGGGGTTGTGTGGACATACCTAATGTGATAAAGGAAAGGAACTTCGAAAAGTATAAAAGACTAGCAAATGCAAATGATTATTAACAAGCATGTGTAACAGGCTACTCCCCCCTTCAAAAGCCATCACCGTGTAGAGGGAAACAGAGCTTCACCTTTTCTATACAAGTAGGATTGTCCTGGTGATGTTTCTTTTCACTGTGGCTGCCTTTGAAATGTGTGCCTGATCACTCTAAGTAAATTAAACAGAAAAACTGAAACTAAGATTTTTTTTTTCAGATTATGTTCCCAGTATGTTCACATACATTTTCTCTCCATTACTGTTTCTTAAAAACATGGATGAGTATTGTCTTAGCTTTAAGTTACAGCTCAGTTAGAAGTCACTGAGCTTGCAACAGTTCCCACCCCCTGCAGCCAAGTCCCGCAGCATCCTGAGTGTGGTGTTTGGTGTGATGAGAGGTAGTGCCGCCCGTGGAGGAAAGCTGCTAGCTAGTGGGCTTTGCCTTGGCTTCCTCTTCTGTGGAATGGAGACAAAACCAGTCTCTCTTTTCTAACTCTAAACTGGAGATAAACTCACTTCAACATTTAGATTAAAAAATAACTAGTCTAATCTCTACAATAAGTATTCCATAAATGCTATTTTTTTTTCCTTCTTATGGGCTAGATTTATGCTGGGATAATCTTTATAAATAGAAAATTTCCTAAGCATGGGCAGGTCATCCTAGAACCTTCCTCAATTTTATTATTGCAGTTGAAGAGATTTTGAAGACTTAGAAATAGAGATTCCAATAGTGGTTTCAAAAGCCAGTCCGTGCTTAGTTGAGGGCCCAGGGTTTAGCAGGCCATGGTCCCTGCCTTTGCTGCAGTTAGAAGCTAATAGGTTCTGCTGAGTTAGACCTGACACAGTGCAGTACTGCTCAAACCCGGCACCATATAACACACCTCCTGTGGATTCCTCATACAAATTAACCTCCTCCATTAACGCTTTCTGATTAACTACTTTCATTTCCCACAGACACATCGATTCTAGCCTCCACTTAGCATGAACTCTTGGAAGCGAGCACTCGTTTGGGTAACGTGTAGCGCTAGGTACAATTTGTCCCAAAGGTCTTCTCTCTGGAGGAGGGGCTCTCAGCTTGGCTGTGTATCAATGCCCAGCCCTCCCTCTTAGCAATGAACTTAGACTCTCTGAGATGAGGCCTGACATAGGAATAGTTATTAAATCCTCCCCAGGTGATTCCAAATTACAGCCAGGTTTGAGAACCAGTGTCTGCAGGCCTTGCTCTCTTCAAAGGGCCATCCAGGGACTGGCAGCCTTTGCAACTCCTGGAAGCTTTTTGGAAATGCAGAAATTTATGCCACACCCAGACTTACTGAATTAGAATTTCTGGTGACTGAGAAACAGGGCCCTGGGACACTAGGAAAGGATCCTTGCTCTATTTCCTTGTAAACAGCTGGTGAATGGGAAAAATGCTCCAGCCATACTGGGCTAGTTTTACTTAGTTTGAAGCCTCTTTGTAGAGCTTTGACTTCGGAAGCTGGTCTTGCAATGGCAAATGATGCCAACATCAAAGTCTTCTGGCTTTTGGTTTCGTGGCTAATATGTTTCTTGAAGGCCATGACATATTTCATTTTCCTTGAGATGAAAAGCCCTTGAAAATGGTCTGTAGGTATTCCATCTGCCTTTCCCCTTCTTTTCTCATTGATGCTCAAGATAAGAAGGCACATTTTAAAAGGGTCTGCTGGTTTTCATTCCATATTTGTCCCCCACCGCTGTCCCCTTTCCTCCTTAAAAATACTTAGGCCCAGGGAAGAGGCAGGCACTTGAAAGGGATGGGGGAGCCCAGGATGCTTTTTCAACCTCCCTCCTCCGCGTCTCAAGTCTGATGCTAAAAATGCATCCGTGCTCCATGTGAGACTGTGGCGGGGGGGGTGACCCCATGGTGAACCTCACCCTGTGATTGGGAACTGTCTTCAGGCCATGAAAAGACCCAAGTGCTCCTCTGCCTGGGCTTCTATGACAGGGGAAAGAGGGCAGAACTGAGGTTTTTGAAGAGGAAAGCTGTACAGGCAGAAAGCTCAGTGCAGGGTTTTGAAGCTCTTGCCCTGCACTGTTGGCAGACAGAAGAGCTTTAACCAGCGTGCTCCAAGTCAGACTGTACGAGAAGAGAAGACAACGTGGGGGCTCAGCTGTGCAGACGAGATCAATCTGAATGAAAATCACTAGTGTTCCTCCCGGTAAGAGAAGTTTCTGCTTAGCTCATGAACTGTAGGCCCTTTTCTGGTCCTGGTAGAGAATGAGTAGGGCTTTGTGAAAGGTTATGTAAGGCTGCTGGTTCTCTTCCCCCTGCCAGAGTAAAATTCTATTCATAGAGGGGTGACACAGTCTCTCGGGGGAAAAAAGAAATGCATTTCCTACCTTAGAGCTTAGGAGAGATAATTTAATCAGGCTTTAGGAAAGAATTAAGGAAGAGAGGGTGAACAAAATCATAGGCAGTAAGAGCGGGGGATGGGGAAAGAAATAGGACTGTGAGAGAGCATCACGGCCCTGGTCCTGGTTGCTGCAGCATTTATGGGGTGCCATTTGTTCCCGTCCTTCTGGGACTGAGCGGTTTCCCAGGAAACAGGACTTTCAGTGTTAACAAGAAGATGGACCCAGGTTAACTGGAATGGTTGGTCACCCTGAATTTTCCTATCTGGAGTAGGGATGGTCCTGGGGGACGTTTTGAAGGGCATTCAACAGTACAGTGGTAGTGTAGACATCATGCTGTTGGCCAGAAGAAGGAAGAATTGGGGAGTGGAACAAAAGGCATGTTAAGGGGAGCTGTTCCAACAGTCCAAAGAAGATGGGTGCCCATTTGGAGGTTTAGAAACAACTTGTACCCTGGCCCATTGTATTTGGCTTATCCAGACCTTACCTTCTAACTCTATACTAAAGTCAAAGTTGACGTCTAAAACTCAAGGTGTGTGTTTGTTTGTTTTGTTTTCTTTCAGCTAACTACCTGGCCAAAAAACAAACAAACAAATAAAAACCAAACAAAAAGCCCCCCATAAAACAAAAAGCAAACAAGAAACCTATCAAACCGCTTATTTTCATTATCAGGATATCTTTTAGACATGGTAGGATGATGTATTTATTGGTGAAATCATGTCTAAAACTTTTGTGTTTCATTGTGCTTGGTGCATATTGATCATTCAATAAATAGTCATTAATGAATTGGTTTCCATATAATGATTATTCTCAGGTTTGCAGGGAATCTGAAGTTACTCTTGCGCATAGGCCATAAAAAGTTTAGCTAAGGATGTTAAATTTTAGAATACTCTGCTTTTAATTCGAGAAATTTATTCTTTTCCTTTTCTCCTTCTTTTTGCTTGATTTTTTTTGACATGACACTATTACTTATTTTATTGACAACATTACAGATTCTTGTGAGAAAATCTAAAATCAAGGAAATCTTGCAAATATTAAAACGCTGACGTGTGTGTGGTATGATGTGATGAGTCTATGGAATTTGCTCTTATTAGGCCCCATTACTAATGCATTTGGGGCATTTGTCAACTCACATGTATGAAAATGGAACAGAAAAAAATAGGTGAATAATTATTTCCTGCATCATGTTCCCAGAGATAGACTCTGTGTTTTCCCTAAAAGAATCATTCCTGAGGATCGGGATGAGTCAAAGAGTTAAAATGCTATTTTTGTAGAAGTCAGTGGAAGCCAGGACAAGACAACAGAAATAAGAGAGTCACCCAGAATGAAAAGGTCAACACTTTGTGTGTTTCAGTGCATTAGTTAACCAGGAAAGGACCTCAGCATTTGTTTAAAATGGCCCTCTCATTGTACTGATGACCAAACAGGGTTCCAGAGAAGCTAACTGAGCCCCCGAATTTTAAATCCAAGAATGAGTGCCCTGAGACATTTCTGTACACATGGGATTGAATCTTAGCTCTGCCAAATTTAACTCTTTGACACTTACCAATCATATTTCAGAGTCCTCATCCTTAAAACTGGGAAACCCATTGCCATATGGGTTTTTAAATTTTATTTATTTTTTATTATTTTTAAATTAAGTTTTTTAATTTTAATTCCAGTGCAGTTAACATATGGTGTTATATTAGTTTCATATGTGCAACGCAGTAATTCAGCAATTCTGTTCTGCGTGGGTTTTATTTTTTTTTTTTAAACAAATTACCCTAAAGGATTAGCATAGTTCTTGAGAACAGTGTGAACTTTGTCGTTTCTGTGTTTATGCATTCATTCAACAGAGTGTTACTGAGATCATGCTTGGTTTACCCATTTGTTGGCTCTTGCGGTAGATGTAAGTAGCGTATGGCACACTGCCACTCTTCTTACAGAGAGAATGTTTGGGGAAATAAGATCTGGGCAGATTAAGTATGAAAAGAAAAGGAAAGGGAAGGGAAGGGAAGGAAAAGGAAAAGGAAAAGGAAAAGAGAAAAGATGATTAACCAAATGTATGAGGAGTGTAGATAGAGAGGACAGGAAGAGAAATACTTTAGAAAGACTTCATGAATGCAGTGGGATTGAGCCTGGTGTGCAAGCTAGTTAGAGAAGAAGAGAGGGTATTTCTATATGGACATTACTCTTTGCATATTCAGGCTCTAGGAGAAAAGAGGAAGGATGGTGAGCACTTCACTTCCAGGAGCTAGCCACCCCTTTGCCATAGGCTCCAGTTCTCATCACTAGCAATGGCTCCTTGACTAGTTTTTTCCCCAACAGATTTGTAATAGCCTAGGAGAAAAAGGGAGAGAAAAGTGACAAGGTCACCTGAGAAATATAGTTGTATTACTATATTAGAAATATAGTTGTAAAATTACATAAATAATGTAATTTTAGAATGAAGAGGTTTTGCCTGTAAGGCTTTACCTAATAATTTTAAGGAAGTCAGAAGGACAACTTGGTCAGGAGAGGATAGATGCCATCACACACTACATTTTGAATTTGAGATCTAGTGGCTGAAAAGCATATTTAGGCTCTGGAACTCCTAGAATAAGTCAGTGCTGGAAATCAGTGTTTTCATCTTTTTCTTTTCAGCACAGCTTTAAAACGTGTAGCAAACTTTGGTTCAGGATGCCAAACTCTCCTTTATTACTGACACGTAAAGGTTAGCTAGCCCATACAAGATTTTCTGTTTATTTAACAGTCAGAGGGCAAGTAGCCCAGCCCAGCATTTTTAGGTTAAAGAGTTCTTCTTTTGTTCTTTCTACCAAAATGCTCAGTTGTACAAGGTTATGATAATTGATCATTGCTGATGGTGTTTTATGTCTGACACTTATATTTTCTAGTGGCTTTCCTACTCATTATCTAAATTCATCTTTCACTACCTCTAAAATGTAGGCGAAATAGTCACACATGTTTTGTAAGTGAGGTTTGAAGACTTCTGATCCGTGATTTGTTTCAAGATCACACAGAAGTTACAGGTTCTGTAAGAAAAACCCAAGTGTCCTTACTGAATCTGTTACTCACTAGTACATATCTGACACCTTCCAAAAGCAAGAGAAAAACAAAAAAGCAAGGCATCCCATGTTTTTGTTTCTCAAAAGTGCATGTACTTAAAAAAAAAAAAAAAAAAAAAAAGACATCCAGCATCAAAATCTTGACTTTCAATAGCATTCTCCAATAAAAGGAACAAGAGTCACTTCCAGAAAGTAAGGAAGTTCTTTAAAAGAAATGCAAAACCTACAATGATGAAAAAAGTCAAAGGGACATGGGAAACAACTGAAAGCTGTCAAAGGCCAATGTTGAAACAATCTGAGAAACATGATAAATGAAGTAATTCTGGATTATTACCCCAAATACAAAGTAAACTCCCATGAGTCCATACTGCTATAAATAAATGATTGAATAGATAAATGGGAGAGCGTAGACAAATCTATGCTGAAGCATTCCAAAAAATTTATATAGATTATTCACCCTCAGGGAGGTGGAGAATAACCCCCACTCTTCCATGTGGGCTGTGAATAGCGACTTCTTCCAAAAAGTACAGTATGTGTGCAAGGAGGAGAAGGGCAGTAACTTGAGAGAAGAGAAACCTGACAAGCACTATGTCAGCCAGATGGTCAGAATCATCATCAATAATGATAAATCATGTAAATAGCATGTACCTCTGGTATGGGATGAAAAGGGCACTTCATCTCTGTGATTTTTTTACCCCCCAAACCCATAGCCCTACTCTAGTCATGAGAAAAACAGCAGACAAATCCTAGTTGAGAAGCATTCTACAAAATACCTAACCATTATTCTTCAAAACTATTGAGGCCACAAAAAAGAAGGATGGTCTGAAAAACTGTCATTGCGAGGAGAAGCCTAAGGAGATGTGATGATGAAATTTAATATTCTATCCTGCGTCAGATCCTGGAACAGAAAAATGACTTTAGGTAGAAACTCAAGACATCTAAATAAAGTATGAATTCAGCTAATAATAATATGTCGGTATTGATTCATTAATTTTAACAACTGTCATATCAATATTTTATTAATGGGGAAACTTGGTGTGAGGTAAATGGGAACTTTTTAAACTATCTGCACAAGTTTTCTATAAATCTGAAACCATTCTAAAAATTTTTATTAAATATTAAATGAATATCTTATTAATGAGATGCTAAGCAGAGTATTTAATCCCACTAAACCCATCTCTTCCTTTTAAAATAATGTCACTCTTGTATGGTTATCTGAGAATTAGAGATGATGTCTGTATAACCCTTAATATCTCTACATCTTTCTCAGGGTGTGATTGCATCCTTCACAGGTCTGTGTCTAAAAATGCAAATGTTCAGGGGTGCCTGGGTGGCTCAGTTGGTTAAGCAACTGCCTTCAGCTCAGGTCATGATCCTGGAGTCCCGGGATCGAGTCCCACATCAGGCTCCCAGCTCCCAGAAGAGTCTGCTTCTCCCTCTGACCTTCTCCTCACTCATGCTCTCTCTCACTGTCTCTCTCTCAAATAAATAAATAAAATATTTTTAAAAATGCAAATGTTCGGATCCCCCTCACACCACCTTAATCAGAGTCCCTGGGCAGCCCAGGAGGGACTAGGAAATAGGAATTTTGGCATGCCTTGTAGGTGATTCTTATATGCATTTAAGTTTGAAAACCACCGTACATTGCTGTATATTCTCTTTAAGCATTACTCATGGTAATTCTCTACTTACTGAGCCAGTGTTTGAGCTCAGGGTATGGTTTTGAGTCAGGTGGACTTGAGTTTAGATCTTTCCAAGTGGGAGAACTAGAACAAGACACTCTACCTCTCTGTGCCTTAGTTTGGGCAAATTAAGGATGAGAAGAAGGAAATGAGAAGAAACTTAAGATCCATGTTGACTTCCTTGAACAGCAATGCCATCGTGGGATAGTTCTTCTCTGGGATTTTTGTGATCGTGAGAAATTAAACCTCTGTTTGGCTTTGAACCACTGTAATGAGGTTTCTATCATGTGTGGCCACACTCAGTCCTAACTGCTGTGTGTTCCTAATATTGAGTTTTGTACTCCTCATCATAAAACAATGAGGAACTACTATTATGTCCTGTTATAAGTGACAAAAGTGAGACACAAAGAAGTTGGCTAATTTTTCAATGTCTCCATGATAGTCAATTTCAGACCTGTGATTCAAAACCTGTTTCAAAATACATGTTCTCAAATCCATGCTGTAATTCCTAGATAAATAGCACTTGCTATTATTTTTATATTGCTGTTATTTTATAATATTCACCTTTCCTCTCCAAATGGGCAGAATTTTCCTATGAGCCATTTATTATTTAGACACTCCTAGATTATTGAGTATCTAAATAAAAACTCAATTTTCTGTTAATCGTTTTCAAATGTCACAGTTTTCACTAACAAGTTATAAGACAGCTTCATGCACTTTAATTTCCTCTGAAAAGAAATTCACTGCCACCTTATAAAAGACTAACATTCAGACTACAGCTTTGGAATGCTAATGCCCTACCTTAACAACCAGGCTAAGCTCTGAAAGTCACATATGTGTTGTGATTTCTCTCCCATTGTCGTGTAAGGGAATTTCACATAGTTTTGATATATCGTATAAATTAGGCCAACAAAGTGCTGTGCTATGTCTTCATTAAAACAGGAGACGGTAATAATGCAACCATGGAGCGTGGTCTTGCAGCCTTTGAGTTATGAACATTCAATAGCATCTCCTTACTTGTGCTTAAGTTGGCATTTGTGAGCAGCGTATAATCAATTAATCAATAACCCAATTTTCTGTTAAAGAGATGGTGCATCTTTTTTTTTTTTTTTTTTTAAATCAGGGACCATTGTATGATTTTATGAAAAGAGCCGTGTCAGCAAGGAAACTTGTTTGGAAAACATTGAAAGCCTTTATCTGGGGATGATGATTTTGCTTAACTAAGCCAAAAGTGAAATTGGATACAAATGTTCAGTTCCTGAACCATTTCATTATTTTGCAACTGCTAGAAAGGAAAGTACCAATTTGGGATTGCTGGTAAGAATGCATTGTTTTTACTCATGATTAGATATGGGTAAGTGGATTCATTTACGAAATGCACAGTGAAAACAAACTACTTCTAAAACTTAAAAGTTCAAAACTGATGGGTTCTGTCTTATTTGTTACAAATGTTGAAGTACATGCACAGCCCCCTAACTTGGCTTCCATAATGTCACAGTGGCATAAGGTGGTGTTTCCAGGATGATAGAGTGGACAGCCACGTGGAGATGAAAACCTGGCCGTCTTAAAGCTTTATGTATGTTTTTATCATTATCTTTATTATAATTTCTGGTGAAAAAGATATATCTGCTCATTGTGACAATTCAAATATTATGGAAATGTATGAGTTAGAGAGGGGAACTTCCCCATAACTCCGTCCCTCCCTGGGGAAACCACTGGTCAGTGGTTGTGCTCAGTCCTTTATAGCTCTTTTTCTACATGTCGTATAAATACTATGAGAATTAGAGGAAGAGATGTTTCTTTTTGTATCCCTTTAAAATATTGAGCTCTGTTGTTGTTGTTTTTCTTAACCATGTTAGCAGACAGATAAATCTTAAAACAACAAAACAAAACAAAAAACTCAAACATTTGCTTTGTCATCGAGAAGACGCGCTCAGGATGAAAATGGTCTCCACAAGGCAGCTTCAAGAGAGAATCAAGTACCAGACATGGCTGTCGTCTTCTTTCCATTTGGAAGGAAATAGATGAGCTCCCAGTTCTCAGAAATGGCCAACTGTTCTCTAACAGCTTGCCTCTCGAACCGTGGCCTGGGCACCAGCAGCAATAGCATCACATGGGAGCTTGTGAGCTGCAGAAACTCAGGCTTCATCCCAGATTTCCTTTGGGATCAGCATTTTTACAAGATGTCTTTGTGATGGTGCGCAAGTCAAAGTTTGAGAAGCACCATGGTAGTGCTAGTATGCTGCCTACTCAAACCTCTGTCATGTTCTAAGTGCTGGGGTTGCTTACAAATTAGCAGTGTTGTTAGGGAAACAGCCAGTGTCACCACATCTCCTTCATGTAACATCCAAATGTGCTCCACGGGGACTACCTGTGGTGCTCATCAAACACTGTCAAGATCAGAACAACTGTCTCAGGGCATCCATCCTCTTCATGAGGCCACTCCACATATCCCTCACCTCTACCTCTGAAGTCCCAAGGCAGTTATGGCTACAGCGGTTTGAAGAATTATGTTTCTTATTCCAATGATTTTTTTTTTCTAGTCCTGTACAGCTTGGTGTCATTTTGCTAATGCATATAGAGACTCATCATAATGAAACCACTAGCTGTGTGAAAGAAAAGACCAGGAATATTTTTCCTTTCTTCCTATCCCTCAGTTACTGCTTGATTTTAGTAGTGATGATGTAATAGTGCAGAAAACACAAAAGAAATGGTTGACGCGCTTCCCTTGGAATGTAGGTAGAAATAAATGTATGGTGGCTTTTTCTGCTATGATAACTTCATAGGAAAATAGTGCATTAAGTCAAAGATTCTATCACCTTTCTATAGGCAGGAAAACAAAGGCATTGCTAGTTTTCTCTTTCTTTCCACTCATGACCACATGCCATTAAGTCGTCATTTCTCTTTGATTTTTATCAAACAAATTTTCAAGTGTCACAGATTTCTTCTCTTAATGCATGAGAATCGTTTGCCCTTTTTGGCACCTTGACTTTGTCTTGTTGGAAAGTATTGTCCAAGAGGCCAATCAGAATTAAACTGACAACATCAAATCTTAATATTATCAGAGGTGAATTAGTGATGAGAAATAAGTTGAGAAATGTTAAAAGGAAATCTTCATTAAATTGAACTTCAACATATTTTCCTTTTCCAAGTCACTATTTCTTTTTGATTCACTAAGTTACCATTGCTAGTCCAGCATTTAAATGGATTAGATGATGAGCAGTGTTGCTGGGGACCTTATAAATGCATTAAATTTGATTGATGTATCATCCAATGCTTGAGAAATGTGGTTTTGAGTTGAAACTTGGGTCCCTACTTTTCAAGCAGTCTTGAGGTTTTTTTAATAGTGAAGTCAATGGGAAACATCAGATTGATGAAATTTTGTCTCTGGTTTGTTGCAGAAATATTGGGGAGGAGGGGAAATCATATCTCACCTTCTGTCATTCCACTGGCTTGACCTGTAAAGATGATGAATATCAAAGAGTAAAAACTAGAAGGCCCTGGATTTTCTTTTTAATGAATCAAAGCTGAGTTTCCTATAAATAATGCATTTGGGGGGATTTTTCATTTACTTGACCACCTTCTAAAAGTTTTAGGCTTTGAATTTCTCTAAGCTTGAGATGTGTGGTTCGACTATTTTATGATATCATTGCTTTCTTTCCAGGAACAATGTAATTAAACTCTTGAGTGAATGTAGAAACATGCCCCTGGCTGTGAATGGCATTTTGATTCTGAAAGCCTTCTCCTAGCTGAAGCTAATCTGTTTAGGATGGAAAGGTCAAGCAGCATCTCAAAAGCTGGAACTGTTAGACCCAGCCTCTGAATTCCTTTCTTCAAAGATGGCAGCCCTCTCTGTAGAAGCCTGGCCATTCCTACGAATGGGCAAAGGATGGTTTTTAGTTATATGTTAGTTACATTATCCAGTCATTTCTGCTTCCCACAGATCATTTGATGGTTATGTTTCCTACTGGGAGCTGGGATGTCATTGCCTTTGATAAGTGGTCAATTCCTTCCGTGAAGTTATACCAAGATCTCCCATAGCACATCTCTCTATATACTCTAATTTTGAGCACTGGTTGCTTATCTGGTTGAAAACAAAATCATGGGCAATGTTAGGAATGGTTCAATTTACAATAAGTGAGATTTCATAAATTGCTAAGGGGAGGCTAGGGAAAAAAAAACATTTGAATTCCGTAATGGTTTTTATATTTAGCTCATAGTTTTTATTGTTTTCTCTTAGCATCTAAAACCGATAATTGAGTTTCTGTTTTGGGTGTGTGTTAACCCTTCAAACTAAGCCTATCAGAAGAATCTAAAAGGAAAATGGAATGCTGTAATGTTACCAAATGCTGAAGAAGAAAATTGGAATCTTCCCTTATGCTCTTTGGTATGGGCTGGATGGAGAATAGGAACTGGATCAAGCAAAACTCTTTGTTCTTTTAGGCTTCTACATTAAAAAAAAAAAATACTTAGGCTGCTTTATAGATGCCTTTCTAAGGATTTACTTTGCTGGTGTACAGTCTAATAGGAGACTCAGAGCTCATCATGTGGTCTGTATTCAGACCAGTTTCAGCTCAGACCAATTAACATTGTGCAATCAATTGGTTCTGTTTCTATTTTTGGGACTCTTATATTTTGAAATGAGAACATAAAAGTGGCAATGAGGTTCACAAGGACACCCTTCAAAACTCCTCATTCTCCTTTCTCTTATCTTGCACAGCCAATGAAGAATACAGCACATTTTCTTTCCTTGAAAGATTCTTGCCCTTGCCCACTTCAGACTGTGAAGTCTTTGACTTTGACTAAGAAGACTCTGTATCATTGGGGATATTTGTCAGGCAAAGATGTGATTCCCAGGAAATTCTAGAACCAGGAGATGGATAGTTTTCTAAAGAGGACACAGGGCAGAAGCAGAAGAATCAGGTTCTATGGGGAGATTAAACAAATTATTTAAACCCATTGTTGGTATTCAGCCTGTAGGTACAAGTATGGATGTTCAGATTGCTAAAATACTAAAATATTTCTTCATCGACTGATAGATATTTGTTTTCCCCGGCCTCCCATATGCCCTGCCTCATCCATTCTGATTAGCCACTGCCCTTGCAAATCAGCTCCCCAAAGTCTCACTTCGGAGATACCAACATTGGCTTTCCCCCAGTGACAATGGAAGGCCAAATGCACCCTCACCGGGTCCTGGGTCACCTTTGAATTCTCTGGTCTGCCAGCTAGATTGGTTGACATGGCTCCCCCATCTGCTGACCTACAACAACCCCAGACCCCTCCTGTGTTCTCTCTTTTTGAAATGGTGACCCCTGAGCAAGTTGGTGTTCCCTGAATCCCTGTCCCATAAATGTCAGTGGTAACTTCAGCTCTTAGAGTAGGTGAGACCAGCTGGAAGGCTAAGTCTCGGTTCTATTGCTATTTTTAAATATCATGCATGCTTCATTGCTTCTATTCTTTGGGGAGAACATTAATCGCCCTTGTGACCCTGAGGGGTCTTTGTAGAATAAGTTGCAAAATACGTGATGATTGGTTTTACGATTTCTTAATGATGTTTTAAATTTTTGTTTCTATCTTATTTACCAAAGTGATTGTGTTCAATGTAGAAAGATATATTTATCTTTTTAAAAGATAAATATTTCACTTATATATTATTTATATATTAATTATTAATATATAAATATATAATTAATATATTACTTATATCATAAATATATAATCATATAAATATGACTATATATATATAATCATCCATTGTTATGTGACCCAGAGAATTACTGTCAAAATTTTGATATATATTTAATAGCAAATGAATCATACGTATCTTTGTAATTTTTTAAAAAGTTAACAATCTATGGTGGACACAGTTCCAAGATTTGTAAAAGTTGAGTGTGTATTTTTTTAATTTTTAAATTTTTTTTTATAAACATATAATGTATTAGCCCCAGGGGGACAGGTCTGTGAATCGCCTGGTTTATACACTTCACAGCACTCACCATAGCACATACCCTCCCCAATGTCCATAACCCCATTGAGTGTGTATTTTAAGGTCAACTAGTTTAGCTTTCTGGTCAAGGGAAAAAAAATCCTTTATGTAACATTCTTCTCAAAGGTCTTCCAACGTATTCCTTGATACCTGTAGTGACACGGGCCCACAGCCTTATTATACCTCCCTGTTCACTTTTGGATTATTAATTATTCCAGAAAGCTCTGTTTTACTCTTGATCAAAATTCTTTGTATCCTTTAACCCTGATCCTAGTTTTGCCCTACTTAGTATGCATAAGGGGGTGGAAGTGGCAGAGGAAGGGCAGGCTTAGAAGGCAGTAAGAGTTGGTTCCTCTAAGGCAGAGGCAAGTGTCTTTGCTGCGTAGTAACACGTGGGATTGCCTGAGTCTCTTGGGTGATCCTTTTAACCTGGTGTTCCCATATTTTCTTTTCTACAGAAACTTAGGAGCTTATGTCTTTTATGTCAAACTGGAAAACCTTAGAGGAATTGAAAGTTCAGAAGGGAAAAAAAAATGTTTACCCATCCCATGAGGTTTTTTTTGGGGGGGTTTTTGCTGGACACAGTACATTTTAGAAAACAAAAACAGGTTGTGTTTGAAAATAGGTTGAGTGGGCACATATCTAGAGGTTAATTTATTATCATAAGTTATGTTTAAACGTGTTTCCATGTCATCTTCCTTGTTCTCTGGTCTGGGAAAGATGAATAAGATGATGATATTCAGTGCTTGAGGATTTGCAAGAAGAATGCTATGCAAATGTCAGATATTACTGTAACCCTGCATAGCAGTGTCTGACCATAAGGTGGCTCACATTACTGTATTCCTTTAATGACGTCACTCATGGGTCAAGTATTGAGGCAGGGGGGATATAGTAGTAGGTCATAGACACATTCTTTGATTATTGTTTAGTGGAAAAGATGAATGGGTAACATGTGATGACTGATTAAGTCAAATTTAGTTAACACGGTGCTAATATCCTTGAAAGAAGAGAGTTCTTTTCTCTATCTTAAAACATCCAGAAATGAGGATGTGGGGAGTCCTAGGACCAGTGAAATTGCAGTCTGGAATGTGACTGTGAATCCTGATTGGGTGGCTGGAATTTATGGTCCGAGGTGTTAGAGGGAGAGCATTGCAGTGGAGGAAAGATGACAGAGGACAGTGAGTGACAGGGGGCGTGGCAAAGGGGGTTCTAAGCTGGGCTGCAGCTGACTCCTTCTTTCCCACTGTGGTCATCTGTTACTCATCTGTGAGAAAGTGCTCATTTTCCAATGTTTATAGCTGTTCTAGATCAGGGGTAGCAAAGGCATTCTGTAAAGGGCCAGAAAGTAATATTTTAGGCTTCGAAGGCCGTACCGTCTTTGTAGCAGCCACTCCCTTCTGTCATGTGAGCGCTGAAACAACCACAGACAATAAGTAAATACATGAGTGTGGCTTTGTTCCAAAAAACCATTATTTACAAAAATAGTCGGATTTAGCCTGCACGCCATAGTTTGCTGACTCCTTTTCTAGGCTTTCATCTCTTTATCACAAATGATTCTATGTACACAACCTAAGGTATCACCTTATTAAATTGTTTGCTCCGAATATAGCATCTTAGAAATCTATGCATTGTTTAAATTTTCTATATCATCATCGAAACCCTTTGTGTAGTGTCTGTCCTTTGTGTCTTTATGGGGTGGGTGGGAGAGATTTTAGGCTATGATTAGTATGCCATTTGACTCATGATTTTGCTCCTCTAAACTTTTGTTTAAAATATTAATATTAATTATCAAATAATAGGATGTTTTCCTTGGAAGGGATCGGCAAGGCGGGTGGGGGGTGTGATCCAGTTTAATCCCCTCTGGAAGCTTATCTGGCATCCCTGTTGTCCTATTATTTACTTGGCTCTCCTGAGCAGAGCTGGTGTTCCTTTTTTCTTGGCTCAGTCCTGAAGGTGGTGATTATGTTCCGTCTCGGGCTGGCTTAGCAGATCCAGTGCCCAAGTCTGGCTGCTTCTCCCGGTTAACACAAACCACTTCCAGTGAACATTGATGGAGCAGAGAACCTGAAGAGGTCCTCTGAATCCAAACCAGCAAGAAGGTGGCATTGACGGATAGAATTGAAGTTGGCTGTAACACGGAGAAGTCTGTGCGTGTGACAGCATACTGTGGGAATTATAGGGATTACTCCTGTGAGGGAGGCCCATCTCTGCTGCTCAGAATCACAGAGGTATTGATCAGACAGGCTTTGTTCCTGCCTCCCTTTTCTTTGGAGGAGTTGTTTCAGTCCAGATGGTGGGCATCTGTGAACTTGCTAATAAGCAAACAGGCTGTGGTAGTTATGGGAACTTTGCAATTTCCAGACCTTTCTTTTTACTCAGAAAGACTCTGCTGTTTGAGACTGGGTTAAATCTGTTCTTGACTGGAGCCAGAAGAAAAGAATTTATGACAGATTATAAGTCTGCACACCCTGTAGCTAGATTATATACATGTCTTTACACACATGAGCACACATGTTGGAGGAGTAGTCCTGAAAGTGCAATCTGTTTTATTTCTAAAATTATTATTATTTCAAAGATTTTTTTATTTACTTGAGAGAGAGTGAATGAGAGAGAGCACAAGCAAGGCATGGGTGGGGCAGAGAGCGAGAGAAAAGCAGGTTTCCCACTGAGCAGGGAGCCTGACATGGGGTTGATTCCAGGACTCTGGGATCACAACCTGAGCTTAATGGGTTAACGAGCTTAACATAAGCAAATGCTTAATGAATGAGCTACCCACATGCCCCTAAAATTGTTTTTTTTTAGTGTCTCGAGTGATTTATCTCTATTGCTTTGTTCTATATGGTTGTGCCCTCAGTAATGTAGGGTCTGTGTTTCTTTATATTTCCTTTAGAATTGCTTAGTAGTAGTTTGATGGGTTAGAGATCAATTGGGACTTATGGATGGGGGAAAGAAGACAAATTAGGTTTTAATCTGAAAGTGTGCTCTTCTCTGTTCTTGGTTATTCTCTCCCTCCTGAGAAAGACTCACAGGTGTCAGTGCCTATCTTTAGTTCTTGTGTGTGGTTCTGCGGGAACAATGGTCCTGTTGCACTGAAGTGTCTCTCACAGCAAGGATGTTCTGAGAAAATACTGTCAAGTCAGAGTCTTGGAGACTTTCAGGTGCTTCCCGGCCAGTGCTGGTGAGAGACCACTTCCCACTGTTGGGAATGCGGCACGTGGGTTGTGGAAGCATGAGACTCGGGCAAAGTGAGGAGCATCTTTCTAGTTTCTGCTCCTTCACTCTGGAAGGTAGAATAGAAAAAGGCTCTAGTCTTGGTTCAGAGTCTGGTGCCTCCCAGACTTGTACACTGTGTTGTCCAGATATTAGAACTTGCAAGATGAAGATGCTGCTGTTGGTCCTGCCTCCACAGTAAGGTGGGCATGCGAGACAGGTGAGATAAAGTTTGGACAGTGTCCAGAAAAGCAGACATCATCATGTGGATACAAGTTCAGTGTTGTTGTTGATTCCTGGCATGGCAGGAAGGATCTCATTTGGTAGGGCCAGTTCTGAACGTGTTTCCACCATTGGATTACCATCATTGAGATCAAGAATGACAAGTCTTTCTCTTAAGGTTATAATGCAATTTCTTTACATGAATAACTGAAATGGAATTTCCTTGTCCCTCCAGGATGAATTTGGTGGTACTAATGAGGAATCTTCCTTCTCAGAAAACTATCTCAATATCATAACAGAGAATGACAGGGTCTTCCCAATTCTGTTTAAATTTTACTTCTGGAATTCTTTGTTTTTGTTTGTTTGTTTGTTTTGTTTTTTAACTTTGCAAATGGACTTTTCTCCTCAACTTAGATCCTCCTAAGTATTGTTCTATAGTAGGACTTCTCGGAATGCCAACCTTCAGTAATCTGGAAATTGCTGAGTAGAGACCAAAAGGAGTGTACCTTACCATTTGAGTTGAGTGTGCATATGTGAAGGAGCAGACAGAAAAGAGTGAGTGAGTAATCGAAGGAGATCAAAGGAGAAGGCAATCTTGGGTGTTTCCATGGCGTTACAACACTGACACCAAACACTTTGCAAGTGGAGGAAATCACCAGGGTATAGGTGTGAGACCTTTCTCCTTGGCTTGTTACATTTATTTTTTTCTTTAATCATCAGTGCTGAAAAAAAATGTGTTGAAAACAAGGTCTGTATTGAAATATCAGCATGGCACTTACAACCCAAGGGTGATGCTCTTTTAATAATAAGTACTTTATTTTCATGCATGAGCCTGTTCAGAATTGATCCTCCATGACCATATATCTCAACAAAGACAAATATAATTGCCTGACTATATATTAAGAGTTTTTGTGGTATATGTGTTCGGGACAAACATGCATGCATTACACGAAGATGATTGGAATAATGGAATCCTAGGATTTTGGATCTCACTTCAGTTCCCTCATTTTACCCCAAGACATAGAGATAATTACAGGAAAGCAAATGCAGCTATACAGGAAAATTCAAAATATAACAGATGAGACTCAAAGTAGGAATAAACTCAAAAAGCAATAATGAAAGGAGTAATGCTTGGTGAAAATCACTAAAGAGTAAGGGAAATTGGTTGTCCATTTTAAACATCAGTTTTGAGGGTAAAGGTGAAAAATGAGATGACAAAATGTCTCAAGGAAACCACTGCTTGTGTCTTTTTGAGATTTCTACTCCCAAACAGTGTTTCAAGCAGCTGTGTCAGGCAGAGGTAAACACAAAGACCATTCCAGAGTGTGGTGGAAGGAGGAGTTGAGTTAGTTAATGGAATGGTTTTACTCAGATGTGAACTCTGTTATGGAAAGAACTCTTCCTCGGATGATTGGCCACCTTTTCCCCAGCTGCCCCCGTGCTAGCGTCCAGGAGAAGACTCTGGCTATGTTCAAGGGACCAGAGTTTTGATGACTTATTTTTTAATCTTATTAGACTATTGCCCCTTGAAACATGTATTTTAACTTATTTTTTTTTAAAGATTTTATTTATTTATTTGACAGATAGAGCTCACAAGTAGGCAGAGTGGCAGGCAGAGAGAGAGAGAGAGGAGGAAGCAGGCTCCCCGCGGAGCAGAGAGCCCAATGTGGGGCTCGAGCCCAGGACCCTGGGAACATGACCTGAACTGAAGGCAGAGGCTTTAACCCACTGAGCCACCCAGGCACCCCTTATCTTATTTATTTTTATGTTTCCAGCAACTGGAGGGGGGCCTCCGTGCTAAGTAATCTGTGTGTGTTTGCTTTATATGAATGACTGAGCAAATAGAATCTGGCAATGCCGAAGTAAAAATAGTACTTCTGCCTCTAGAGCTAAGTATTCAAAGGGCTACTTAAATTGTTCAAGTTTTATTAAATACTCCGGAGCTAGTTTATAATTTGTGAAGCATGTTTAAGTGAGGAGAACTCTGGATACCTCCTAAAATATAATCTAATTTTTAAATGAGAAGTTTAATTAGTTAATAGTTGTTAAGAGCTTTGAGGAAGAAAAGTACTCTTTAATTGCTAATGGTTTTAATTGTTTGCCCTTTTTCATCATCTTAAATTCTTGACATTATTTAGTAGACCCAGGAAGATGGCTTCCTAATAAATATCCTTCTCCATGTGCTGTTTTCTGGATGTGTACCAGCCATGGCCATGTATGAAGTTCATTCATCATGGAGTCTTGGGAAAATAGGATGGATCTGAAAAGAACCGTTTAATGAATCTAACAGGTATCTCTGTGCTTTGTACTAGTTTCCTCAGGCATGATATTTTGGATCTGATGGAGTTTCCAGGGAATGAGAGTCTCCTTAACTTTTACACCCTGGGTACCAGACCTACTTTAGACTAGCCCCACACTGGGTGCAACCCAGGCCAAGCTTTGATGATGCAGTAGACCAGACTGAAGAATAAGAAGGTACTTGCCTGGAAGGTCCATAGTTGGGCCATTTTCCTTCCTGATCATGCTCTCCTTCTAATCATCTACTCATTTGGGGATTTTTTTTTTTTCAGTTTTGCTAAATTCTGCACTAAGGGGTAGAAAACAGAATATCTCAGACACATCCCCAAGCTCTAAGCCATTAAGTACTAGGATGAGCTGTACTTCAGTTATACTCACTTGTTTTTTGCCTTCAACTACCAAAAGGGCTCACACTATCTAGCAGACCACTGGACATGTTTCTAATTGAGCTGTTTTACTACCTGATAAAAGTAAGCTCTGCACAGTACTAGACTCTGTTTACCTATAACACTGAAGAAACTCTCTGAGTGTTGGTTGGGCAGTTGGGTTATGCCATTTAGGGCTGGGGGGATTTTATTCCTTCTTGTACAACACAGATGCAGTGTTTGAGAGTTCATATGTTGACTGGATTACTGTGTGGGCCATGCTTTAGTCTAACCCATTCCACATGGCTTTCTGTCTACCCTGAGGGATAGGTAAATGTCCTTGGGACCTTTGGAGTTGATAGCAGCCATTACATATGGAGACTAGAGCTATTTTATAGTGGTATATAATGGCATATACAGTTTATTATGTGGTAGTGAGCCTAAATATAGGCGTATGTGCATATAGGTATGTTTGCAGCAAAACTTCTTGACATTTATTAGCAAGTGTGAGACATGATATATTTGTGTGATTTAGTTTTGAATAAAGGTACACATAGATATTTATTTGTTCCACCCTCGCCCCATCCCCAGTCGTCACCCTCTGGTTTAGACGTCAAAGTGTTTTGACAATATAGAACCAAAAAAGCAATGTGGCTGCTGCATATGCACTGAATTTAATTTGTATAGCTCAGGGCAGCTCTGGGATCACTTACAGGATGGAATGACAAAAAGCTGAGATGATGAAAGAAGAGGCAACCATCGGAAACAATTTGTCTGTATGGAAAATGCAGTGCATTTTGCTAAAAACCTGTACTTAACACCATTATCTTGTTAGGGATGCAGGAACCTCTAGTCCCACACTGGGTTTGATTGTGTTGACAACACACCTGTGGCTTATAATCAATGACCTGGCTCTCTGGCAGTGGAGGTTTGCTTTTCAGAGAGAAAAAGATACAGAATTTTAAAAATGTAAACACAGCCAGAGGAAGAGTTTCATGGGAGAGGATATATGAATTCAGTATCAATATCAGTCTGGCTCAGAAGGTGGATCGAGGCAGCTTAGTGAACAAGAATTTTTTTTTTCCAAAAAATGTGCAAGTTTTTTACCCCCCAAAATAAAATGCTTCATGAAAGTCAACTTCTGGAGTGAATTAACAGTTTTGTGACAGTCTAAAACAAATAAAACACATGGCGTGGGCCTCGATAATACTGTGTTTTATCTTGTTCTGCTTTAAGGGGGCTTTCACAAATAAACAGGGGCAACAAATCAATTTTTCAGCTGTGTAGAGGGATTGCAGAATAGAGATATGACTGCATAACCACGTGGGCTTCTTCAATGGAGCAGTTTGGTTGTATTTTTTAGGTTGTGAATTTCTTCTGTGATATACATACCAAGGATTACATTTTGCTTCACGATTCAAAACTTCTATTCCTCTTATCTGTACATTTTAGTGAAGCTTGCCATGTTGGATTTTATCTTCTGAACAGTGCCCTCAATCATTTCCCTTCTCCAATCTTAGCTTTTTCTGGTTAAATGATGTTAACACCATATTAACTCCTTACTTCAAACATTCTTCTCTTTTCCCCTCAAATAGGTGACAGACTTCACAATAAGAAATCAATCACGGGGGTCATTGAGGCACATTTGGTTGCATCAGATTTCAAAATTTAGATCATCCTTTGAAACTCATAGAGTTTACTGAATAGAAAATGAGAAGAGTAAATGCATGCTTTCAAGTGGGTATTTTATTTCTAGTGAGGATATTCATGATTAGGATTTTCTTCCTACTTCATGCTACAAAGCCAAACATTTCTGAACTCTTTGCCTTAAACCCCAGAAGCTCTTCAAGTACAGATACCATGTTCAGGTCATTTTCTATCTTTCCTAGTATCTAAGAATGTTGGGAATGGGCTGGGTATTTATGACATGTTTACTTGAATAAATATAAATGCTGTGTACATGCCTGCATCTTAATCAAACATTGTTAATGACAAGACACAAGAGAAGAATCTAAGAATATGGATAGGGCCAACACTAGAATGGGTGGGCTTGGGATTTTGAAACCAAGGAAATGGAACAATTTGCCTGTAGTATTAACAAACATGACAGACAATAACATCAGATTGAGTCTGAGCTAATCTGAATGATTTGCCTTGTTTGAACAGACCAAGATTCTCTTGGATTCAGGAGTCTTGACTCAAATCCAGTGCTTTGATATAGTCTATATAGATGAATACACAGAATGTCTTCTTACCTAAAATGCTAATTTCACACAGCCTATGGGTAGGTTTGTATGAGAGAAAATTGAAAGGCAGAAAAAAAAATGTATATTACTTTTTTTTTTTTTTTTTTTTGTCCTTCCCATATTGATTTATCAGCCAGTTGGGACACTGACTTTGTCTAACTGTCACAGCCATCCCTGGAATTAACAATCTGATAGAAGGCTGAGAGTTGTGGAAAAAAACTTTGGGCTTTTTAGCTGTTCTTGATCCCTTTGTAGCTGCCTTTAGATATAGGCGTGTGTTAAGACCTTGATTAAAAATAAATCTGGATTTTTCGCTCCATATAGTCCTTAGTTCTGCACAGACTAAGAATTACATATCAGTAGCATTAGGATTGCGGTCCTCTACCATGAGAAGAATCCAGATATCAAAACCTATCAAGAGGAGATCAAAATTATGAACAGACTTGGAAAAGTATAAAACACATGTTAAAGATTCATCCAAGGTTAAATAAATTAGCAAACCAAATCTGCTCTCTATTTTTTAATTAATAATACAGAAAAATAATGAAATGCTGGTCCTGGTTTAGCTCTTTTGAGACTTTACTAATCATATCATATAATTAATCTTTATCATTCATTTTGAAATTGCATATAACTCTTCAGAACAAGATTATGAGAACAAATCTTGGCTTGCTGCTAAGTGTTTAACACAAGAGTGTCATTTCTCAGTGGACCATTCGTGGAAATCTTGAACTTTATATGGCATTCTCTTCCTGACTCAGAATGTGACTTTGAGAAGTTTGTGCATAGAAATCTTGTCTCTCTGTTTTAAATAGAATGTAATGGTTAGAAGTCTATGAACCTAGTCATTTTTGTAAAATTCAAGGCAGTGCTTATGTAAAGTTGTCTCAGGGAGACAGACGGTAAAGTTTATTCATACTATAAAATTTTAGATAAAAGTTCAGTTTTCCTAGTCCTTTAGAAACAGTTAATTTGGAAACAGTACTGTATTTTAGTCCAAAAGATCTAGGTCCTGTACCCCACTTGGCTTTTAGCTATGACTTTGGTCAACCCTTATTCTCTTCTTGAGTTTGCTTCTCTCATCTGTAAGAAGATGGCTTAGACAAAGCCTGCCAATTGTCAGAGGTGCTGTATATAAAATAACTAGATTATAAGTCACAATTTAATCCCTTATCCCAGATTTATCTTTTCCTCAGAACATTATGGTCCTCTCTGTGAAATAACATGTTGCACAAACTCCAGTTAAAAATCAAACTGCAGTGTTAAATATGAGTAAATGAAAGCATTCTGATTCATCCAAAGTGTTGAGCTACCCAACAAGGCAAATCCTTTAATAATTCCAGAAGAGAATGAGGTAGGGATTGGTTCATTTGTCTTGTCAAAATTGTCGTTGTGCAGTAAAAAATAGATAAGAGGGGACTGAATTTCTTAAAAGTGATAGGATGTTTTCACGTGAGTATGTACATGCATGTGTGTAGAACATGCACACTGCTTACCCTCTTGACAAAGAGAATACTCTGGGCTTAAAACAAATGAAAATACTTTTACTCCCCTGATGTTCTGCAGTTGATCACTTCTATGCTTTTGTCTGTGATTGTTCCCACTGGGAATGGCTCACTTTCTCATCTTCTCCATTCCTTTATTCATTCATTGACTTTCTCAGCAACCATTTAGTGAATGTCTGCTGTGGTTCGCATTCCAGTCACTTTACATATATCGTCTCAGTTAATTATATGTCTCCTTGTCCCCTTTAGCATCTAGCCTATTCCTTAAATAGATATATGCTCAGTTAATATTCATTAGAGTAAATGAAATAGTAAAGACAGTTATGTATGAAGGGTCAAAATGTATAAAAGTTGAGGATGGGAAGGGAGAAGGGTCAGTGTGGTAGATATTACATGTAAAGCTGTCAAAGAAATTCCTGGAGTATTCAGTTGTTAGATCAGATCTTCAACTATCCCTGGTTCTGCTGTTCCCTTCTGCAGGTGTCAATTGAAGACAACCCCTGTCTTTAGACACAAAATCCTTTTGAGAAAAAAGCTGTTATTGCAGTACTCTTTGAATGAGAAATTTTACTTAAAGACATTTTACAAACAAGTGCTTAACTTCAAGCTTCCCCCCCTTCTCTAATTGATCTAAATGTGAAATTAAATTAGCTGCTGATGAATAGTTCCTGTGCAGTTAAAATTAGGATTTTTCTAGAAGAGAGGAACCAGCATACATTACTATCCTTAGCATTTTCCATTGAAAACTTTAATGGATCACTTAGAGAGATGCCCAGCTTGTCTTTTCTTAATGGTGTAAGTAGTGCATGTCAGCTTGTGATCAGAGATGTTTCCTTGTAAAGCCTCTACATGTTCACATGCTCTTAAGTAATTTATCCTGTAACTCTCCATGATTGACCATGAGCTACCACATTATTATTTTGTTCCTTATTGGTGAGCTTTTGAAAAAGCCAGAGTAGCTGTTTAGATATTGTTGCCCTTTCTCTTAAGCCAGGAGAAGTGACTGAAACATTCACCTTGCTTTAATTTAACTAGAGTAAAAGTGGAATCTTTGCTACCTGTTGTAGCATGTATGCTTTTTCTTATAGAAAGTGCAAAAAACAAACACTGTAAAATACAACAAAACACAAACAATGTAACCATTTTTTTTTTCTTTTCCTCATTATCTGGAATTCCATAGGACTTTATGTCAAGAATTCTGGCATCTTGATTTTCACATAGACTCCTTGCAAAGTATGTTTCAAGGTACCATAATAAAAAAAAGATGCTAGGTGAATTTAGAAATGTAGGTCTAAGCTATTCATACTTATTCAGAAAGGCCGATGTCCTTATTTTTTTTCATAATTTTCTCAATGGAAATAATTGGTGAAATTTGGTTAGACATTGAGAACACCATACAACACAGAAATCTAATTCGTAGAAGATCACATGAAAATAAAAAATTTCTAGAATTTCACATTAAGAAGATTCAGCAAAGTGACTTAATATCATGATTTAAGCATCTTCTGATTTTAATACAATAAGCCTTGACTGAGCAAGCACCTGCTGTATACTTCAGCACTGTTGAGTAGCATAAGACAGATATATAAAATGAACACTTGAAGTCTTAACCTTGTTTGTGAGGCAAGATATATAACCATGAACCAGGTAGTCGATGGTTACATACCACTTTAATATAACAGTGTTTTGGATAGTCATTCTTTAAATGATAGTCTTTCCCTCTTCAAAAAGAAAAATATTGTAGTTTGCTTTCTATCACTGGGATTTGTGTACATTCTCTTGTAGCAAGGCTAAAGTGTATATAAAAACCAATTTGTTTGGAGTCATGACAGTAAATAAAGTTGCTTAAAGCATTTTGTGGTCTCATTATTATTGTCCATCAGATGTTGCATAGCAAACCACCTCTCTCAGGTGCCAGGGGGAATGTGTTGTTTCCCTTAATTGTTTCTTCACAGATTTTTTTTTTTAATGGCATTTTGAATAAATGCCCATGGCTTAGTGAGGGATCAAAGTGTAGTAGATAGAATTGAAGCTTTGGCATCCCAAAAATCTGGTTTTAAATCCTGACCCCACTGCTTATTGTCTCTGTTGTCTTAAAATGGTTATTTATTTAAACCAAGGACTTTGGCCCTTTGGAACATTTCACTAGTAGAAAAGACTTATGTCTGAGTATTTAATTTGTTCTGTTGTTCAACACTCTCATTTCTGCTGCCATGCCTACTATGACTGTTTTCAGCTCTAATTATTATTAGTGGTAATGGCCCTTTAATTCACTTTCCCAGCTACACAGTTCATTCAGTATTCATGCATTACTTAGCAGCAAAAGGTTTCCCAGTAATTTTATTACCTTTCTTCCACTACTTGTGGCATAGGGATTAAGCCCTTAAATTTAACTGGAAGTTGACAGAGTTCTCTTCTAGTTTCGCACAGTTACTAGGACCTTGGACAACCTTGGGGCAGATACACCTATCCATGGGGGCAAGTTTCTTTAAACATAACATGGGCGTGTTAGTCTTGGGAACTGCCAAGCATTCTGTGAGGTGCAAATAAGATTCTCTTTGGCTTTGAGAACTTCTGTGGCTAGAAACAGTGTGTATGCATGCATTGTGTGTGTGGGTGTGTCTGGGTGTTTGCGTGTAGGAGTAAGTGGAGGTTGGGTGCTGTTGAGAATTTTGGGAGGAGACATGGTCTAGTGAGGAAGAGGGTTTGGGGAATCAAGTCAGACATGATTATGAGTCACAACCTTGGGCAAAGTAACTCAATGTCTCTGAATTTTAGTTTTCCTTTCCATGAAATGTGAATAATAACAGCATCTCCATCACAGGGGGATTACATTTGTCCATGAAATTTATGCAGAGTATTTGGCATAGTGTTTGGTTAAGTAGCAAGCACTCAGACCATTATTGTTTCTGTTACAAGAAAAAGGATATCGAAGATAGACTGGGGAGAGGGGCTGATACCAAAAGTTTAAAGAACACAGCAAATAGCAAAAAAAGCTATTCTCCTTTTAGACTTCCTGAATAAACTTGTATCAGGGGGGTGAGAACGGAATACATGAGTCCGAAGCAGTTAAGAAATCTGGCACTTTGACTTTGAGTTTCTTTCACCAGAGGATGTGAACCTTATTTGGTATCCCTCGACTTGATACCTTTTTGAGGTACTCAAATTTTGTGATTGTATATTGTTCTCTATGAACAAAGTTTCTATTATTTAAGATAAGTGGGGTGTTGTTCAAAACCATCTAGCAAATTAGTAGAATACATAATTAAATTTCAAGTTGATGATCCCTGTTACATCATCTTGACAACTGGATCAAGAGACCTCTTTAAATTGTAGCTTATGGTGAGCAAGCACACAAGCAATCAGCAGAGAAAAAACTGCTAAATTGTCAGAACTCCCTGCAAAGACTATTTCCTCCATTCCACATTTTGCAATTTTTAACCATTAGTGGTCATTTGAGATGGGTGCTTTGAGTCAGTGGAAGAACACTGGCTTTTGCATTAACCATAGGCTTTACATATGTCTCTTTGAATTTCTTGGATAAATTTAGAAACTGTGTAGACTGTCCTCGGACATTAGTTTCCTCCCCTGTAAAAGGAGGACAGTGAGTTATATAAAATGGAAACAACTTATAAGATCTGTTTCAGATCTAAAATTGTGTGAGCTCAGGATGTACATAGCTTTTTACACCCAAGGTTGGAAATGGTTCCCCCCTATTCTTTCTCACCTGGCTGTATGGGCTGTTGTTGGGTCTGCAGCAGAGGAAAAATGGAAATCTCTTTCAGCTTGGATGAAATAATCTCAGTGCTTGTTGGACATGAAGGAGCTGTTCTAAGGCTAATATGCCTACCATTAGGGAATATACTCGGATCAATTCCTTTAAAAAGAATTATATACAACTATTTGGCATTGTAACCTTTGCTAGCAGCTTGAATACTAGGTATTAATTAGACAAGGAAGAAGGGGGGCACTAATTATTTCTTAAGTGGAATAATTAGTGTTGCTGAATTCATAAGTTAAAGGGTTTCATTAAGGAAAAAATCAAATCATGTTTGAACTGTAGTGATATCACTGTGAAATTATAAATTGCTTCTTGCAGACTGTACCTTGATACTACAGTAAATGAGAAATTTCTGTTTTAGACCATGTGAATTGACTAAAGGGCAGATGATGCATGAATTTGGTGTAGCATTACAGAAAGGATAATTTTTCAGGATTCAAGGGTAGAGTCTTGTTATGCTGAAATAAAACCTTAACAAGTAATACACTATTTCTAAGGATAAAGTCTTTGGGCAGCTGAGTTATATATATTTCACTAGGCACTGGGTGTGAATTTGATGTTGGAGGAGTTCACTTTGCAGAGCAGGAGCATAAGCAGCGTTGAAGAAACTGACCAGGCAGGAACTGGGCCTCCTGTGCCTACGTTAGGTACTTCATAATCATATGCTAGTCCTGCTCTTGGTATGGTTACAGGACTGACTTTACACCCTTCATCCCAACAATGAGGGGGGCTTCAGACCTGGGCTGAAATGCTAATGACACAACAGAGGGAGGGTCAGTATTTGCAGATTCTCAACTCCCTTTGGCCCAGCCTCAAGGTGTGCTTCACGTAGGGGGCTGTCCACTGTCTCGGCTTTCTTCTGTCCCAGACGGCTCATTCTTTGATGATGCTGATGAACAACAGCAGCAATAACAACGTGTCTCATGTTGTGGGGACAGGACGTTTTGTAGGACATTTCCAAACCAATGGTTTAATGTTGCCAGAATTTTACCTTAGAAATTTACAATAAAAATTTGGGGGCAGAGTTAAGAAATGAGGTACTATTCAAAAGTCTTGGCATAAAGCTCTCTCCCCAGTTCATGCAATCAATGTTTAGGAAACAGATAATGTGGTTTATTAGGCCCTTTTGGAACCATACGCCTTTGGATGAGGATCTAAGATCAACTCAGTATATAGCCCAATTCACAAAACTCAGTGCTTGCTGCGTGCATACTTTCCTCTAACATGCGTTGAATGGTCATCTGGGTTAAGTATGTTTTCAGTTGTAGTCATATTCAAAAATATAAAAATGAGTAGGAAATTTTTTTTTAATTTTTTTAGTCTCTGACCACACAGTTCAGTAGATGAAAGAGATAAAGAACCAGACACATTAATCTAGGTGTTATAGTAAGATTATTTACAAATTACTTAGAAACTCAGTAGTGACTTTCAATTTTTTTTCTTGGATGTGGCCCACAAACCATTGAAACAAATTTTTTAAAAAGGCAATATTCACCATAACTATGTACAGTGACTGATATGATCTTCTTTGTATTGTTTTTGTGTTGAACATGCTTGTGACAGATAGATTCATGACTCTCTAATGGATCACGTTCTACAGTTTGAAAGACCTAGGAGGAGAGGATGGTAGATTTTTTTTTTTTTTAACATTTTCTGTGAGGAGGGTGGGGAGGACTTAGTAATGAAGGTAAATTTCTTCTTTCCTTTTAAAGTAATAAACCAATAAATGATTCATACACACTATGGAAAATAGAGAAAAGCATATTGGCTTTGAGGAGATGATAGTGGTTTGAAGAAACTGACCAGGCAGGAACTGGGCCTCCTGTGCCTATGTTAGGTACTTTATAATCATATTGAGGTGGGAGTGAAATGGTAGGTATGGGCCAAAAACATCAAAAGCATTTAACAAGTGTACATATTTTGAAGTTATTCTTACAAACAACAGAGAACCTCTTTAATGTCTTAAGCAAGAAAGTGCCATCAGTAGATTTCCATTCTAGAGAGAACATTCTGGTAAAATCTATAGGACAGATTTTACTGAGATAAAACTGGACTCAGAGACAGTTTGAGGACTATTTCCAGTATTTAGGTTAGAAACTTCCTGGAGGTGAACCAACATGCTAGTGAATCGTAATGGTGACGAATTAGAGAGAGATTTTGGAGACAGCCAACAATGACCAACGTGACCTAGGAGATGATAGAAATTAAGAAATTGAGGATGATATCCAGGACATTGTCTTTGGTCTGCAGGTAGATTGATGGTGACTTTAATGGAGATATGGAACACAAGAGACAGAGTAAATTGAATGGAAAGCAGACACTAGATTCTGTTTTTATATAACATGTAGTATTTAAGTACCTGTGTAGGAGGCAAATCCAGAGTGGAAAATCAGGCACTTAGACTTCTAAGCCATTATTCTTCACTCTTATAATATTTGCCACTCATCATTATATCAAAATAATATCCTTATGTTTTAAAAATTCTCTACAAATAGAATTTAGATTTTTCCAGAATATGCTATTTTATAGAGGTGTCATAACTTATTTAATCATTTTCCTAATTTTGCACATTTGCTCCAAACTTTTCACTACTAAGCATGATACCATGATGAACATCTTTGTGCCAAATCCTTTTTTATACCTGATTCATTCCTTAGAATAGATTCCCCCAAAATAAAATTCTTGAGTTAATGTGATGAACATATTATAGGCTCATTAAGATATGGGCAACTGGTTCTCCAGAAATGAACTAATTGATCTCTGATTCTAAGCTTACAGGAGTAAACAATATTTCACCATATCCCATCTGTTAGTAGTTATTACCTGAAATGTTTTAAATGGCATGTCTTTTATTATAAGAGAAATTCATGCCTTATATTTGTTATATTTTTCATATGTTAAACTACTAATGTGAATTACCTATTATGTATTTTGCTGATCTTTTTTTATTTATAACTGATTGTTTCGTTGAATTTTATGTGTTTATCATATAACATTTATTTTTATACAGTAAGGCTATTATTTTTGCCATATTGCTGTCAAATAGATTTCTCATTTTTCCTGGCTAACCTTTTATTTTTATTTATGCTATTTTTATTTCCTGGAGTTTCATCTTTTTATGTGGTAAAGATCTATTTCTTTATGATTTCTTTCACTAATTTCATACTTAGAAAAATATTATTTCACTCAAAGTTTTTTTTTCCTCTAAAATCTCCTTTATTTTCCTATTTGTATGTGTGTGTTTCATATTGTTACTGGAATTTTTCATGTTTTTCTCTTAAATTTGTAGTTCATTTTGATGTATGATATAATAAAAATTCAAAACTCATTGTCCAATTTTCCCTAATTTTACTACATCTTATTCATTCAGTCTCCAGAGTTCTACATATTTACCATGGAATTTTCCATCCCAGTTAATTCTTCTCTTGGTTTCCTTTCAGCCTCATATGGTACCAAGTCATTCTTCCATGTGTATCTAGGCAAATCCTATCTATCTGCCATATAGTACTCCCTCTGAGAATATTTTTCTGATTAATTAAAATCCCCTGACCTCTAATCACTTCTTATTTTATAATCTTCTGGCATTATTTTTAAAAAATAACATTCTAAACTGCTGTTAATATTCTAGTATTGCCTATTTGACATCCCAGACCTACATTTCTTGAGACTACAAACTGCAAGGTTTTATGTGTTTTTTTTTTTTTATGTGTTTTTATGTATATTTTTTTAAACCTCTCAATTCTAGCCAGACCCTGGGCAGGCAGGGGATCACGGGGCTTCCTGGACTAGTCTTGACTGATCAATGCCATGAGACCTCTCATAATCATCAGAAACCTCTTGCTACAGTGGTTGCTGGACTTTATTTTGGAGGTGGAGTTGGAATTCTGGCAGTTCTTTGCTGAAGCTCTTTGTGTAAATCAAAACTCTTTCTTTCTGTCAGCCATAATTTAAGTTTGTAATAACCCTGTGAAGTCAAAGTCACTGGTAAGTGAAAGTCAGATGTGATGACTTGGTCATTAGACTCCTGTGGAGACCCTTCTCTGCAGTGTGAAGGAAAAGTCTTCAGGTTCCCCCACAGTGCTTAGGATTTGCCAAGGATCTGTCACATGAATAAGGGTCATAAAGTTTTCTTATGGTCACTGGGCATGGGTTGGGGGAGGGAGGGTCTTGGCGACGGTAGACAGGGGGTGGAGTATTCAAGAGAGACTGCCTTATAGGCCTGTTTTTAAAGTTCCTGGGTCTTTTTTTTTTTTTTTTTTTCCTGCCAACTTTTATATGTTTGATCCAGAAGTTGATTCACCCAAGTCCATGTGGAAAATTAGTAGAAATGCAAGATAATTGCAAAATAAAACTAAAAGTGTATGTTTGGATACTCTACTCTGACTTCAAAATTATTGGATTCATATTTGAGTAAAACTGCTCATTCCCCAAGGAAAGGAGTCTACTCTCCTTCTCATGTAGATAAGCAATAGTAATGAAAAGAGATATATATCAGTGTGTGTGTTTTTTTTTTTTAATTTTAAGATTTTATTTATTTGACAGACAGTGAGAGAAGGAACATAAGCAGGGGGAGTGGGAGAGAGAGTAAGCAGGTTTCCCACTGAGCAGGGAGCCCAAGAACCCTGGGGTCATGACCTGAGCCAAAGGTAGATGCTTAACCATTGAGCCACCTAGGTGCCCCCATATCAGTGTTTATAATAACTTGAAGAATTAATTTACTTGAAGAACTAATTTACTAGTATAAATTTACTAATTTACTAGTATGTTCTTCAAATAATAAGTTTGTGGATCAGCTCTCAACACAGTGATAGAACACACAACTGAAGCTTAGACAGTTCTTGAGAACTAGAGGTTTTTATAGAAGCACACGGGCCCTCTAGGATGATAGTGTGTAGAGCAAAGAAAAATGAAATGTAAATGGTTCAGAACCATTGCTTGTATTTCCCTGAAAAAGCAAATGTAGAGGCTCAAGGAGAATGCACTTGACTGAGCCGTCTTTTGTGTTTTTTGTTTGTTTGTTTGTTTGTTTTTTGTTTGGTTTTGCTTTTTTTTGGTCCCAAGAGAGAGGCATTCCATGACATATCCAGCAAGGCTTCATTCCAAAACTATACCCTTGTAGATCAGCTAGTTTATTCTCAGATACTTTAGTCTAAAGTCTAACTGGCTACTCACCAAACAAATTAATGTCTTTTTCTTCCAAGGAATTCTAGTCCTCTGTAAGATTTTTTTATATTTAAATAGGACCCTGTGGTGCTTGCTTTAGTTGACAATTGGTTTTTCTCTTTTTAAGTGATCACTCACATATTATTACTGCTATGATAACCATTTATAAGCCAACATAAGCATATGTACATACACATATAGATACGTATATTTATACACCCCTCCCCCCCACACACACTGTGAAAAATCTACGTTCTTGTTTAATTCTTACTTGAGGTTGTTTGTAGGTGCCTGGTAAGTGGTCAGAGTTCAGTATTAGCCAACATTAAAAATGTGATTTTCCCATTTCACAGATGAAAAACAGAGGCTGTGGGAGTTGAAGTAACTTTCCCAGGTGGCAGCCATACATACAAACCAAGTCTGTGTGAACCTCTGTTTCAGCTGGCTTTGCACTTGACAGGTTTTAGGCTGTTTCCCATCTTCCAAAGACCTGTATTCAGTTCTAGCTTTGAGATCTTAACAGTGACCTAGCTTTCATTTTTCCCTTTACAAGTGATTTTAAATTTGGACCAGTAATAGAAAGCCATTAAGGCATTTGGGCGATCCTCATATTAGTTTTCCTATTGGTAAATTATGTTTTTTTCTTGAGTGATATTTCCCTAGTCATGCATTTTCATTCCTCTTCTGTTAGACCAGCAGGCCTTTTGTGAGCATAATAAGTTTTGAAAGAAATGGAATGACATATTAATTAACCAAGCTAATTAGCTTGAAGAGCCTTGATTTTTCAAACCCCAAAGTGTATACATTATTTCTGGAAATATGTGTTAGGAGATCTCGGCTGAGGTGGTTTAGGCAGAGGGAAAAGCAACCCAGCAGAACTTAGTAGGAGAAGCAGCTCTTGGTTTTAGAAATCATGAGGATAGATTTTTGGGGATTGAATTCCCAGTGACCAGGTTTTTGCTCACGGACAGTTTTTGATATGTCAAAAAATCAAGTATCATTCGTGCACGATGCACAGCATGCACCACAGAGCAAAACCACCTTTCACTGTAAGCCCAGTGTCCCCACTGAAACTCACTCCGGTGGAGGACCTTTCTCAAACACTGTTTTGAGTGGTTCTGGTTTTTGATGCCGTCAATTGTAGCTAATTAAAAACCAGTTGTTTACTTCAATTTGAAAAACAGAATGAAGCAGAAAGTGAACGCGTTCCAGAAGTATGATGTTTGATTTCATCAGTAACAAATAATATCAAATTCAGCTGAAACTATCCTTTCCATATTTTTAATCACCAGGTCAACTAGAATCCATGTATAGAGGGAGATTCTTAAACTGTATGAAATGTCATTAATGTTCTTCTCTGCTTAATATACTACGTGGTTATTTGGTGCTTTATAGTAGACATGACCTTGTCCGCAACCAGTTCTATGATGAGACTTCTTGAAGTTGTGTGAATGCCAATGACATAATGAATATCAGACATGGGATGAAAGATACTGTGCAAAGGAAGGCAGAGTAGTTTGGGGAATGACAGGAATTTGGATGATTGTGTTTCTTCCCAGGCTCTTCTGTGCACAAGAATGGTGTGTTTGCATACCTGTTAAAGTTGCTGGAGTCTCATGCTGCAGAAAGTCTTGCTTTGTGTTTGGACACAACCATCCCAGCAGCAGGAGCAGCAGGAGAAAAGCTCCATTAAGATCTTTCCAGTGTAGGGGAAGACAGAGCCATTTCATTCTGGCCTCATGCTTTGAGGCCCATTGCATACCCACCTCCCTCAAACATTCTATAGCAGTAGACAAGATCCTAGCAGGTTAAATCCAATAGGACACTTTTTTATCTCTACATTTTGCTTTTTTTTATGAAAATAACACAAGTTTATAAAAATTCAGTTGCTAACTAGGCTTCAAAAGTAAAAGGTGAATGTCTTAATTTACTCTCCAACACAGGTCATGCTCCATAGTCCAGAAGTGATCTCTGGCAACCCTGGTAGATATTTTTTGAGGGGCATTTGGATTTGGCTCCCCATGGTACACATATTTCAGGAAAGGCCACTCACATCATTGTGAGCATCTGTGCAAGAGGCTGTCCCTGGAATTGTGCCGAGGTCATCCTGTGCTGGGCACGGCAACTTGTAGTAATACCTACATCTGTGGACTAAGGCAGGGGGGCGTTGGAGGCCTGTTTCTTCCATCATCAACTTGCTCCATGACATTGGATGAGTCACTTGTCTTCTCTGCTTTTTCAGCTAGTTGAGGCATCTGGAGAAACCGACTTTTTGTGTGTTGGGAGTGGATATTGGAAAGGAGGGTTTCTGAAGTCCTTTCCACCTCTAAAATTCTTTAAATATGCTGTGCATTTTCCTGGCAACTGGTAGTTTTACAGCCACAATCCATAACACAGGATATTGGACCACAGTTCTCAAGATTCAGTGATCTGACAAGAGAATTGATTTTTGACTTATTATTTAGGTTTTTCCAAATTATTGTTTCCCAGTTGCAAATTAAACTCTCACCACAGAAGCATTTTCTTTTATGAGGGCCACTCGTTTCCTCAAAGCAATCCATACTATATTTTATACAGCGATCTCCAATACTGTTAGAATGTGTGAAAACTGCCCCTTTGGTAAGAGTATTTCAGTACAGCTTTCATTTGGGCTGTCAAGATTCTGTCGGCTTCCTGCAGATGAGCTGGAAAAAGGGAGAATGTAACCCTCAGGTTCTTTTTTTCCCTGAAGGACTTCATAGGATGATTTCAGCAGCCTTCCTAAGCACACAAAAATATGTAGAGGTTGACTGTTTTTTGTTCATTTTGGGTTTTTTTTTGGGGGGGAATGAGTTTTCCAAGCATTTTTACTTTGTGTTTCTCAACGCATGCTCCGTAGGGAAGAGGAGAGGGAGCTTTCAGATATAAAGTGCTGCCTTTGGGTCATCTTCAAGCAAGAATGTCTCCACACAATTGGAGTTTGGAGAGGCTAATATTTAATAATAGCCAGAGGTCATTTAGGAATAAGGACACCCGCCGATCACAAGCTACATTACTTTCTAGGTGTGAATTGTGTTCTCTCTGCCCTAAGTGTACAGAGGACAACATACAGTTTCATCTTGTTCCCTGTGTTCTTAGAGAACTCAGTCTCTGATGTGTACGTGCATGGTTAGTCCACCTCAAGAGTTCCTCTGTGCTTCTGTTTCATCTTGTAGATGAATCCATTTTTGCAGTGGTTCATAAGTAAGACCATTTTTTCCCCCCATAGGACATTTGGTAATATCTAGAGGTATTTTGAGTTGTCACAATAGGGAAGATTTTACAGTAAATTTCCAGATAAAATAGAGGGTGCCCAGTTACATTTTAATTTTAAAAAAAACAATGAGTAATTTCTTAGTATAAGTATGCCTCATATGTATACACCTACTAAGAAATTACTCATTGTTTATCTGAAATTTAAATTTAATTTAAATGTGTTTTTGTTTTCCAAATCTGACAGCCCTGTGCTATTGAGATAGAGTGGCTAGTCTAGGGATGTTGCTAAACATCTTATAGAGCAAAAGGCAAGAAAGATTAACCTGACCCAGCATACCAAAAGAGATCTGGTTGAGAAACCCTAAACTATTATAATATCTTATATTGTAACACAGTAAATGGCTATGTGAAATACAGTATGGATTTCAGTAAGAAATGGGTGGCTTGTCAAAGAAAATGTTCTTGTTGTGGGACTTTGATTTACAACTAGGAAACAGAGCAATTTGGCAGATCCTAAATAATAAATCAGTTCTCTCGTGAGGTCACTGAATCTTGAAAACCATGTGCACCTTCTGAGGTCCTCCCCCTTTTGATCTATTTCACTAAGACAGGGAGCACCTTTCCTTCAGGGAAGTATAGTATATGGCATATACCTAATTAATGATGACTGTGGGTTGATTCAATAATTAACAAATGATTCCTTGCATTGAGAGATTATTAAGTGCTGAACTCTCTGCTAACTACTTCCTATATATTGCTTCCAATCCAAACAAGGAGATTGTTATCCCAATTTTTTCATATGGAATTATTATCCCATTATTTTATGATTATCCCAATTCATTGTCATATTCTAATTTTTTTCACAAGTTACTGCCTTAACTCATAGCCATAGAATATGGCTGAGATGGGACATGGATAAAGGATGTTTTGCTCCCAAAGCTTTGATCCTTTCATCACCAGAAACAGAAAGCCCGGGAAGCAAAATGGCTTCAACAAGGGAGATCTTCTTCAATGAGGCATCTTTGTTTGATTTTCAAGTTTTTTACTCCCCTGTAGACTTTTTTCCTATTGGTTTATTTCTGATTCTTCCCTGTTTCTCAGTAGTTGAACAGTGACTGCAGATCACTTTGGAAGTAGGTAGATCTATTTCCAAAACCTTACCTGCTGTGAGACACCCCATCATTTCTCATGCTGCTTCTGTCACTCTTCTAGTGAGCACACCAGGGTCAGCAAGAGAGAAGCAACAGCTGTGGCCATGCCGGGCTCCTGGGGAGCTGCGAGAGGCTGTTCTGCCCACAGGTACTCCAATTTGTTAGCAGTCATTGGGGTTTATTCTTTTTCCTCTAAGGAATTAAAAAAAAAAAAAGTTTGCAAATAGTTCATTTTAAATCTGTGGATCAGATTTGACACTAATCATTTGGTTTTGTTGATGAACAGAATGGCTCAGTCTTTCCTGCCCTGCAGAGCCCCGGTTGGTCTCTACTCCTCAGCATATGCAGTAGGGGCTCAAAGAGCTTCAAGGAGACCTATTTCCTTTTAGGCTGATGGGACGATACGGAAAACAGTATCCTGACTCCTGGCACCTGCTTAAGTAGCCAAGAATCATAGTCACTTGTCACATTAGGCAAAATATTATATAAAGGAAGGATATACCTAATTTGCCAAGGTCAGGAAATGTCCAGTTGTTTTAATTTTTATACTTCCTGAACAGAGTACAATGTCTCACACATAGTGAGCACTCGGTGTCTTAACAACTGGAATTTATACAGCCCATTTTGTGGATTCTGTCCCTTCCTTTGATATAAGTTTTATCATCTTGCTTTTCAGCCCAGTATAAGAGAAAAACAACTTATCACTCTGTGTGTGTGTGTGTGTGTACGCATTTATTTGTACTTTTAGTCTTCCTTGTACAACTATCCCATTATTCAATTCTGAAACCAGTAGTGTAGAGTAATATTATTTCCATCTAGCTGACGAAGGAACAGGTGGTTGGAGATATTAACTGGCAGATCCCAAGCTTCAGTAGTTTGTGAGTGGCAGAGTCAACTTGGAACTCAACTTCTTTTCCAGAGATTTTTCTTCTCTGTCCACAGCTAATGAGCAATTATAAGAGCTCTCAAAGGTTTCTTCACCATTATGGATCTCAGTCCCTAAAGTCAGGCTGTATTTATTTTTAAGGAAAGCCAACAAGCACACAGGTAGACAGTAAAGACAGATTCAGTTCTGTTGCTGACTCTGCAACCTCAACATACATATATAGTTTCAACACATTGGAAGAAGTAGAAATTGTTTGACTAGAGGTGTAGGATATGGTTTTAGTTTGAGAATACAGGACTTGGTAGAGATGAGGAATTCAGACTTGCCTTTCCTGCTGAGACATGAAGATAAGATAGACTACCACAGTTTTTGGTCTGCTTTGGCCATTAGTTGTCAATGAATGCTGTCAACTTGCCAGATTCAGAATGATCCATAGATTCCAATACTTTCTCAGTTTGAGGGCCTAGAAAGGAAAAAAATACTTGGGTTATTTATAGAAGGCACTGCTCAAACTTTAATTGATGCCACATTGTGATTGAGAGTAATATCATGATGAAGCAACTCTGCTTTCTTTGGATTTATCTCTGGATCCATTATGGGTTGGGCAACTGGAAGTATACTTACTGTGCTTATGCTGCCACACAGTCATGCTTCTTTGTCACCATATCTTTGGAAAGTGACTTACAGATGCCTGGGTAGGGAAGTGTTAGATGCTGCTCTACTGAGATCCTAATGTCAGACACAAATCTGTGTATCACCTTTAAAGCTGCCAATATGGTGCTATATGTCAACTATTGAAGTCCTCAAGTTCTTGGCAGAAACACTAATAAGTCAAAATCAAATCTGCTTTATGAGTCATACAGATTGCCTGTTAGAGCACACATGCTCATTTGGTTATGTGTGAATAAGGACCCTCTCGGTCTATTAATTATGCTTTAGAATCAACGTGAAGCTCCAGGTAAGTGGCTGGTGGAAGACAGAGATGCGTAATGGAATGAAGTAGAGTAATTGTCTTGGGGTTCTTGATGCACAATTAGTAAGCTGAAATATGGTATTGTTCCGCCTAATAACAAACTCCTCCATCTGTGCTGGAAAGGGTGGCCATTGCCTGAATCATTATCATGTGCTAAAAAAAAGGGGGGGCTCAACTGATTTGAAGCTTGGTTGCTACATTTCCACATATTAATGTTATTAACAGGATGACTGTGCAGAGCTTCTGATAGAAACGTTATAGTCAAGTCTGATGACTTATAGTCACAAATAGTATTGTCACTATTTGTTGTGACTATTTGTGATTAGAAGTACTATCTGGATAGTATATGTATAAACACAATTCACATTCACTTTGCACAGAATGCAAATTGATGGGAGAAGAAGAAAAAATTAGTTCTAATTGGCAGTGGGTTCTTTATAGGCCATCATTCCTCAATGATATCAGGGGTTTGAAAATTTTATTATGTGTGCAGCAGGGAGGTATCTTACTGCAGTGTTGCTCTATCTCTGTTTTTGCTGCCCTTATTGGTGATACATTCTTTAATTTGGCTTGTTCCATTTGCTCAGCTAACAGAATGACACTTGATTTTGTTTATGGAAATAGAGGAAGACAAACATGATAAAATTATAAGGTGGGAAGACCATAAAGTTGTCCTCCATTTTCCAGTCTTTTGCAGGGTTGGAATCAGACTATGTCATATGGTAGCATCTGCTTCAGGCATGGAGATCTAGGAGAAAGAAAATCACATCATCTTCCTTTAAGGTGTTCTTCCAGTCTTATGTCACTGTTACAATTTTTCTTTGCAAGGGAAGCTGTTTGCCTTTTATTGACTTATCCATGCTAAAGTCAGCACCAGTCCCAGGAGCTAAGAAGTAATGAAATCATTTTTCCACCTAATGCCTTCCCTCTTTTCTTGTCCTTGGAATTCTTGTCGGGGCTTTTGCTCTGAGATGGGATGTATAGCAAGTGTTGAGCATAGTTTTACTCTCGATATCTGTGTGGTCATGGATGAGTCATTTCCACTCTGAACCTTAATATCCTTATCTGTTAAATGGGAAGGCTGACACGTCTCTATGTAACAGAGAATCAATATATCACCGATTCTTAACCTTGACCATATGTGTCCCACAGAAAGTTTAGAGCAAATGCAGTTTGGAAAAACAAACAAACAAACAAACACTTTAAATCATTCTAAAATGTATTTATTCATCCTTGAATGCTCCAAATCAGTGGTTCTTAGAGTAGAGGTCCACCTAGGAACTTACTAGAATGCAAATTCTTGATTCAGAAACTTTGGTGGTGGGACCCAGAAATTCACTTATTAACCTCTGTTTTATTTTTATTTCCATGGACAATGAAGTTTGAGGACCACTGGGCCAGATGTGGACCGAGACTGTGGTCCCCTAACCACCTAGATCAGTACTACAAGGGAGCATCTTATAAATGCAAATTCATGGTCCCCACCCAAGGTCTACTAAATCACAGTCTCTGGGGCTGAGGCCCAGAAATCTATATTTTAATATACTCCCAAGGATATTCTGAAACATGTTAAAGTTAGGGGTGGGGGAAACTGTTCTAGATAAGTGGTTCTCAAAACTGAGTACACATTGACATCTGGAGGAGTTTTAAGCAATTCCAGTGCCTGGACCCTACCCACAGACCAGTCACCTAGATTTGAATGTGCAGCCAC
The DNA here is from genome assembly GCF_010015895.1 of Lontra canadensis. Lineage (NCBI taxonomy): Eukaryota > Metazoa > Chordata > Mammalia > Carnivora > Mustelidae > Lontra > Lontra canadensis. Next base: position 6,174,834 of record NW_022631076.1, on the reverse strand, counting down.
GGTTGAAAATTACTGGATTGGATTATCTTTAAGGTCCTTTCTAGATTCAGGTTCCATAATTTAACATACTTTGGCTGTTTCCCTAAATGTTCCCGATATAGGGCATATTTCTCAATCTGCACCATACTTGTTTCATTCAACTCATCAAGGCATCAAATATATCCTCACTGACTATACTCAGCACCTCTGAGTATAGTCAGCATTTGAAACTAACAAATGCAGTCTGAGACGCTCATCTGTATTAGAAGGACTTGGTCCTAATAGAGCTACTCCTATTCTAAAGTCATGTGGACCTCATCTTTCTTTTGCTGTGTTGCATTACACTAGCTCAGGATACTGTTTGCAACATATTTGGAATTATACAACTTCCAGTTAAAAAAAAAAAAAAAGCATCTGTGGACAACAGGCTTTGGAAGCCAGGCTTTTAAGAATTATTTCCCACAGCTTCCCAGACCTTCATCCTAATGATGAACACCTGTGTTAGGTCAAATTGGCACTGTTTCCTGGTGATCACTGGTTTTCAGGTAAACCCAAGGAGCCCTCATAACACAGGTTTTCAACCTAAGTTTAGGCTGCACAGTGGCATCAAGCAGAGAGCAGCCAAAATGAGCTGTTGCAGGTGAAAATTTGTCTGAAAAATAGTTAGCGAAAATCTTTGGGAGCTGCAGGGATGTCTGACAGATTGGCAACTCACTTTGAGAAAGAGACTACCCTCCCTTCCAATTCCCAGGCACACAGCCTGCGGCTAAGTCATCAGAAATAAAATAAACAGGGAAACAGGAGACGGGAAAACAGCACTCTCTAACATCCATCAGCAGTGTGAGCCAGAACTATCAATGCAGATAAATAGACAACGGTCCTTTGTGTTTATTTTTTTCTTCATTGAGGTTGCCAGCGTGAGCTTTCAGAGGACTCCCACCACAATTAAAGGCAGGCAGGTTCTGGGGGAACATGCTAAAATCCAGACCAAAACAAAGTATTTTGATGTTTAGATTGAAATCTACTGTTGGCTAGGAGAGGGGTATTTATTGTGTCTGAAGACAATAATACTATTATCCACCCAACAATTATGGTCACAAAACTGCTCAGACAAGCAGCAGGCTCTTTCAGTCAGAAAGGACTGTGGCTTTGCCTATGGCGTTGCTGGGTATGTGGACTTTGGTTTTGCATGATTTAGTGGAGTTTGAGCTTTCGCTGCTATCGTACAAGGAGTGAAGGGACTTTTATGCTCCTTCAGGGTTGAGAATGTGTATCCTCTAGTCCTTTCAGAAATGCCACAGATATTCAGGCCAGAAATGCAATCAGGAGGGGATTTGCTGAATGGAAGGCCCAATTACGAGAATACAAACTCGGTGAGCATTTCTAAGTAGGAAGAGCTGGTACGACGTCTAATTGAGAGGCCTGTCGAACTTAGACATCTCCAGGTTCTCTAGCCAGCTACCTATGGTCTGTCCATCCTGAGCCAAGGCTCTCCTTCCTGTTATTCTGGCAAATGAGAACCAAAGCTGGTGTCTCAGATTTGGGGTGTCATGTCTATTGTGCGTCACAACTCATGCTGAACTGAAAGGCCTTTTTATTTCCATCATCAACACCGATTCCTCAACTGGATATCTGCTTTTTCTCCTTAACACAGACAATTCCTCAACCCAGAGCTCTTTGTTTTCTCACGGGCTTCTGAGCATTTCCACACATTCACGAAGTCAGGCTCAATCTCTAGGTGGGCTACGCTCCCTGAGGAAGTCTGAGGAAATGCTTCGGGTGAGGCAGCCAGTTTTCAGTGAGTTCTGAGGAAGGGGCCAGGCCTTGGCTGTGGGCTGGGAGTCAGACCACCTCAGGTGTAAGCACCAGGCCTGAGACCGAAGACTGTACCACTCAAGACAATCTGTGAACCTTCCTGGGGTTTCCTATTTACTGACTTTTAAAGCAGAAAATAGAAGAAATATTACCACAGTTTAATTGTATTCTTCTGTTTGGGACAACAGAGTGCTACTGATCTGTATACTTCAAAAATAATAAGACAGCCTTTGAGAAACCTGCTGCCATCCCCTGAAAACACGTGGAAGAACGACATGGTCACATATCAAGGGCACAAGCCCCAAGCCCCTGAAGGAGCTAGGGCTTCTGGCAAATCAGAAGAAAATCAGTTGAAGAGCTCCCCCCTGATTTTCTGGCAATCAGGTGATCACGGGATGCTGCTTCTCAGCATTACAGTCCGCCCACTAGTTCCTCCAAACCTCTTCTGTGACCTTTTTACAGAGAAAACCTAGAGGTTAATTAATAAACAATTGTTCGTTCCCAAACGTTGGCCTGAGCCAACTGAAAAAAGTCCAGAAATGGCCTGAGCTTCTTCATTCCTTGTTAGGAAAAAGCTCTGTGGTTCAATATTAATTCCGGTAGCTCTTACAACTCCCATTGGGATGAATATTTAATCAACAGAGCAGTTGCCTTTTGATTTCATTATGGAAAAGTTTCAATAAAATAGAATAGTGCATTATATTGTAATGAATGGCAAACACTGGTGAATTTTCATTTAAAATCAATAAGTTGAACCAGGCCGTTGTTTCCTAACTGATGGGTCATCTCAATTTAATGAACAGTAACTAAAAACATATTAAATAAATGCCTGGCATGCTGAGCCAAAAGGCTATTCCCCCATAAAGCTTTGTAATCCTCAAAGAGAGAGAGCTGTGTTTTGTTAATTTTTCCTGAGCTGATGCCAAGAACAATACCAAGCATGCAGTGGGTACTCAATAATTGTAGGTCAGATTGAACAAATGAATAAATAAAATCAATGTATAGAAAAACATATTCCTGGGTGGCTCAGTGGGTTAAAGCCTCTGCCTTCAGCTTGGGTCATGATCTCAGGGTCCTGGGATCGAGCCCCGCATCGGGCTCTCTGCTTGGTGGGGAGCCTGCTTCCCCTCCCTTCTCTGCCTACTTGTGATCTCTCTCTTTGTCAAATAAATAAATAAAATCTTTAAAAATAGAAAAGAAAAGAAAATCATGTCCCTGTGTAGAAAAGGATGCAGCACTTTGCTAATTGTAGCCACCTCTCAGTGAATGGTGATGATCACAAGGGAGTCTGTGGTCTGGAAAGACCTGTTCTTTTTTTCCTAAATGCTTATAACAGTGATTCTCAAAATTTAGCTTGCACCCAAATCACTGGGAGATTCCTGGGCCCTACTCCCTGAGTTTCTGATTCAGCGGGTTTGTGGATGTGGCTCCGAGGATTTGCATCTCTAAGTTCCCAGGGGATTAGATGCTGCTCTCCTAGATGGGATACTTTGGGAATCATTGGTTTATAGCATCTACCTGTACTGCCCACGTGGCAGATTCCATTTAGTCATCTGCAGGTGAATTCTTTCTTGGAGCACAGATCCTCACACCGAGAAATCACCTGGCAAACATTTGCCGACTACATAACCAGTTCTAGCCTGACCGCAGGAATGTAAATTCATTGCTACCGAACGCCTTCATGGCTTTGGCTCATAGGGACCCTTCACCTGTGAAGGGCAGCATATCAGCTTTTCCGCTGGCCTTCTCTTTTTTTCTTTTACTTTACGTGATGAAGAATTGCAATGCGAGGTCTACCCAGCTGTATATTAATTTCTTTGGGAGCCTACCTCGGCCTGTTGCTAATGCTGCCCACGGTTGCTAGAGCTGTGTATCTGACTCATCATGCCTTCGTGCAGGGTGGCGGGCAGGATAACACGATGTACTGGCATGAAGTCCTGCCAGTGGCCTTGACTAGCTCGCCGCCTTTACATTTGTATCATATTTTCGTTTCAATTAAGTTTCCCCATCTCTATTTGCTTCTAGCTGCAAACTATTAATTCTAGGTGGCTCTGGATATATCTGATTAGGCGGAACATGGAACTGCTGTCTATCTCCTGGAAAACTGTAGGAAAAACAAAACCGACTTCTTATGGAAAGAATGGATAAAACTGCCAGGTATTTTGACTGGGGTGTTTGATTTGTTTACTTTTCAGTAAGAAGAGGGGCTGCAAGGCCTCATCAACAACTTCTCTGCTTTTCTTAGCAACAACACGGATTCTAGGGTAATTTTGTTGTTGTTTAAACTTTCTGAGTGCATAAATTGGTAATTAGCACAAAGCTAGTTGATTGATCTACTCTGGTAGGTGGTGGATTTTACAACCTTGACCCCCCAATAACCCACATTCTTTTTTTTTTTTAATATTTTATTTATTTATTTGACAGACAGAGATCACAAGTAGACAGAGAGGCAGGCAGAGAGAGGAAGGGAAGCAGGGAGCAGAGAGCCTAAAGCAGGGCTGGATCCCAGGACTCTGAGATCGTGACCTGAGCTGAAGGCAGAGGCTTAACTCACTGAGCCACCCAGGCATCCCGATCACCCACGTTCTTTTAGCAAAGTTGGTACGTTAAATGAGCCTGGTATTTGGAAATTTTCTTCCAGATACCCTAGAGCTCCTTAAACTGATCTTTTCTCTTCTTTCAAAACTTGACTCATTCTTCAAGGAAAAGTTCATTTTACTCTCTTCAGTATGTTTTTTTTTTTCTCCCATCATGGACTCTCAGGTCTTATTATCTCCATCATTCATTTACCACTCCATTATATACTTCTCTGTGATAGCCTCTGTATTGTTTTTGAACTTTTTGTGTGTGTAAGCAATGTCTCCTCCATTAAATTGCAAACTTATTCATCTCTTCCTTAAGTACACAATTATTCAGAATCTACTTTGTATAAGGCACAACAGTTGATCCTGAAAGAATACAAAGAGGCAGAATATATGGTCTTACATTCAGACTCCTCAAGAATGAATGATCTAGTAGAACGGACAAGTTGTGTACACCCGCCCCCATGCACACACCTACCACAAAACAACTTTCATTCACAAAAATACATCAGTAAGGAATGATATAGGTAGACTTATATAAGTCTTTGTGTTTCTACTGGGCTTACACTTCGTTTTAGAAACAATAGGTATTGAATAGTTATTTATTATCTTCATATCTACATAAAGTATGCCTTTATGTAATTACCTGTTGGGTGAGTGGGAAGGGAAGACCTATCATCATGAAGCACAACATACTTTTCTAACTCCTTTGGCTGTTTCTTCATTACGCCCCATCCCACATGATCCAGTGTTGCTGATCTACTCATAATTCCTAAAGCAATAGGTTCTTTGAGAGTCACACCTGACTCATCTTGCCTGTTGAATCTCTGCTTCATCTTCAAGGCCCATCTCAAATGTCAAACCCTGTGAGAAGCTTCTTGAACTTCTAGAAACAGGTATTTGTTCTCAATTTCCTGTGTTATTAGAATCACTTTATATGGTTATATTATAGAGGGCTTTTTTGTTCACTATAAATCAATTATTTACACCTCTGTTAATGTTCATTGGATTCTAAGTTCCTTGAGGTTGAATGGCCCACTGCATGTTTGTGGATGAATGCATGAATCAATTTATTAAATAAATGAGTGAATTAACACCTAGCCCAAAAGCTATAAATCAGTAAATATTTGTTGGATAGATGAATGGATAATAAATAATTACAGCTGTGCCAAATACCATGCTGTGGACTTTCTTCTGATCATATTTTCATGTTCTGATGGAAATGTATTTGGAAGTGACATACCCCATCCATAGCAGTTCAGAGCTCAACCAAAATGTGTGAAATTAATTTCAAAGCCAAATATGCCTGCTTTTGTTTTGGCAGTTTTCAACCTGACTTTAGTATAAGTAACATCAGTCCTGGTTTTGGTTCATAAGATAGTGAGAAATATAAAATATAGGACTACATTTTACTAAAAATGGCCATCTTGAAATCGGTAGTGTTGGCAGACACTAAGAAAATGTGCATGACTTCTCTAGCACATTAACATTTCCTAAACAAAACTCCTTATAAACAGAGTTATAGTTAAGGGAAAAATAGAATCTGCGTAGTCAAAAAGCAATAATGTATCATAAACTTGTTGGTCAAACTGAATGCATGTAACTCAAAAGCAGATAAATTCTGGTGGCCCTTGGAGCTCCGAAGAAAGGGTTATTGATTGGTATTGGAAAATTTCAGCAGGATATCATCAATGTATCTTCCCACAAGGTGTTAATTCTGACCACATTCATGTCATGATTGTTGTCTGAATTTGCATGGCAAAGGATATGGCAGAATCAAACGTCCCCCTTTCCCCTCCTTTACTAAGTAAGCATTTATAGCATCCAACTTGTTGGACCCTGACTTGGGACCCTTTGCTTTTACAAACTTCACAATAAAGATAGAGCAAAATTCACATTATGATCACTTGATGGCTGAACAAAGCTGACCTCATCAAGTTAACTGGCAATGTAGACAAGCCATTGAAATGCCCTAAGAAAAGGCCATCTCAAGTTATGACTTAAAAATTTCCAGGAATTATTATTGTTTTAAAGATTCATTTTAGAGACAACTAGAAAAGGGGAGATGGAAAGCGAGACAGAAAATCCAGCGCAGACTCCCTGCTGCTGAGGGCAGAGCCAGACGCAGGGCAGGATCCTATGGCCCTGAGATCATGACCTGAGCTGAAATCAAGACTCAGATGCTTAACCAACTGAGCCACCCAGGTGTCCCAAAATTTCTAGGAATTATTGACTTCACTAACCCAGTCTACAGCTACCATTAGAACAAAAAAGTTAGTGAAAATGGCCACTTCCTCTGCAGTTCTCTTTAAAAGTTTATTCTCAGGTACATTCATGCATATAGACCAGCAGTGATCATTTAAGGATCTTATTTTGAATGCTGTGTTAAGTCCTAGAGTAGTGAATTATGTCTGTTCTTTCAAGAGGGAGATTTACCAGGAAAAGAACAAGGTTTCTTCAATTAAAACTTCATTACATTCAGTTTTAAGAAGGCTTAACAAAAGTGGCCATGCTAAAGAGTTTCCAAAAGGGAATATTTATGACAGAGCTTTTCTGTCATAAATTATTTTGGCTTATTCTGTAAAAGAATGAAATTGTGTTTCCTTTTCAATTATTTTACTCATCAGTTTTATTAAGTTTATAAAATGAAATATATTTTCAGGAAGGAAATCCTAACATAATAATGATAACATAATTACAGGACATGAAATTTGCCTTAAAATAGTTGGCTTGCTTTTGTCTTCTAGTAAGCAAGTGTGTATCTTGTGAAGGGTTGTAAGTGCAGTTCAGGACACCTGTGCGTATCAGTCTGGATTATACTTTAGAAATCCTTTTAGCTTTGGGGTTTTGTTCTTCCATACCAACTGGAAATAACTACCCAATATTAATGGTATATATATGGCAGAGTGTGCCTTGCGGGTAGGAGAGGGTGATAATTCACCCTCTGAACATTTTAAGCAGATTTGGCACTCTGTATCTGTCTTGTTTGGACTGATCAGAATATTTCATTGCATAGGCAGGAATGTTTTTTTTGTTTGTTTGTTTGTTTTTTAAATGATGTGTAGACGTGTGCCTCTGTGGCCCATTTTCAAGTCCCCGAAGTCCATTCTACCAATTGATTTTATCCATTGTATTTGTTCTCTTTGTCTTCCTCTCTATTCTCTTGATCCTGTAAGCACCCCAGAGAAGTACACATCAAGCTGCGACTTGAAAATTTCATGGAATTATTATTCCACCTCCTCCTTTAAGACTTGGCTCTAGTCCCGAATCTTCCTACTAAAAGGTTTTCTTTTTGCTTCTTTCTTTTATAAAATAAGCTGATTTTTTTCTCGGTTATATTTTAAATTTTGAAATGTGTAACTAATGAGACTAATATTCCTATCTCCTTCCCTTAGCACTCCTTTATATAGTGTACATTTGAGCTAAAGTCACCATTCATCAGTTAATATTTGTAAAAGAGTTTGCAAGACAGAATTCAGTGATAATAGGGAAAGCATAGAAAACTTGGGTTGCCAGTAGGAAGAGGAATACTAATGAATGTTAATCCTGGGTGCTCACACAGTGCCTTTTGTCTTCAAAGTAGTTGAAAGAAGCACTAATTAATTACCATCCTATAGGATTATGCTTAAAACAGCATAGTCAGTGTCCAAGTCTGCCTGGAGCAAACACAGAAGCTCAGTTACTGAGTTTATAGGCTACACTGCTGATGTATGTGCTTCCTGTGCAGAGGTTGTGACATAGGACCATATCATCAAATGGAAAGTTGTGGTGGAGGAGACTGACATGATTGATCGTTTGTGGCCATCACTTTGGACACTGTTCTAAGTTTGGAGTGCAGCATAAGTAAAAGGGGGAGTAGACCAGTAGCCTAGGAGTCAGAAATTAGATTCTGAGGAATGAGACTTGAGGATCTAGAATTATATTAAGAAAAGCTAGTAATCATCCCAGTTGTGTTCTAATTCATGGTTAGAGTGTATTTTAAGGTCTCTCCTAAAGAGCCATTGATCAGAACATGTAGGGTATGTTTTCCCGAGGAAAGAGTATCATAGAAAAATGCTATTTATTCTCCCTGATTCTCCTGATTGCTACCCCCCCCCACACCCCATTCCTTATATAATTGTTTGCTAGACTCTATGGAGAACTGATGAGAAGCAAATGAAACAGAAAATTCTTCAGGAAAGACCAACTAAGGAGGGAGGGAGAGAGCAATGCCTTTGTATTTTTGCCGATGTTCAAAGTATCACCCTACCCTAAATAATGCATTTGCTGCTAATTCAGTAACATAGTTCACACTTGGGAAGAGCCTCCTCAGCAGCACTTGCTGCCAACCCTCGTGCTCTGAAAAAGCAGGCTTCCTTTGATGTATATTTGATTACTGCGTGCGCACCGAGAGATGAGGCATTATTTGGAATTCTCTGTGTCAGTAGACATTATATGGGGCTTTAGTCATGGACAATTAGTAAGCATTGACCCTCACTGTGATTTACACTGTTTTTTTTTCATGACCTCCAAATGGTTATCTTCCTGGAAGAACAGAAGTATTTTCCAATAGGCAGTTCCTCTGGGTAGACAGAAGGTTCTACCAGCCTTTGATGGGTAGAAAGTGGGGTCCTTGAAGACAGAAGTTCAAGGAGGCTTGGACTGATCAGGCAAAAATAAGATGTCAGTTCATGATTCCTCTACAATCTAGAGACATAATTTATCACGTATTAAGGAAGACAGTGATGATGTTCATAATGTAGAGTTTTAATAAATTGAAAAGACACAGACATCATTAGGCAACTCATCATTTCATAGGTCAGGCATATTGTGCTTTTGTTGAAGAGGATGGGTTTAGTACTATGAAGAACAATCATCCTCAGAGGTAGGAAGCATCTGGCATTCAACCTGAAAGATAACTTAAAAGTGTATGTGATGTATTTTGATTGTGTCCCTCTTTCTGCTTGGAGAGTGGGCATTTCTGTAATGCAAGCAAATGTTGAGATCATATTTGCATAACTATGAAACTGGTAAAAGAAAGAATCTTTCCTAGAGCATACACAGAAAACCTGTGACATTCTGTGCCTCTCACCATAATGCAAAGATAAGGAAAAAAAAAAAAAAAAAAGACTTGACTGTCTCTTGTCCTTGGATTTTTGGTAACAAATGGATAGATATCTGTTTTGTGGCCTGCGGTCAAGATTAGAGTTGTCAGAATTTCCTCTAAACTTGTGACAGCGTTATTACCTACTTTGGCCTATGGCTGGCGGTTATGGCGGATTCTTACACAGTCTGGATTGATCCTTTGTGCTCTTTGTGTCCTTCCAGTAGAAATAAATATTCAAACATGATAAATGTGTTAGATAGTCTGGTCACTTTTTACCATCTTCTTTACAACTTGTATGTTCATAAACATACAGGGTCTTGTAAAATTAAACCAAAACAGCAGAAATGTCTTACTATTTGAGAATCACCCTAGAGTTTCATTTCCCAAAGCTCCTTGAGACCATTTATGATAGTGGCCTGGTGTTAGAAATCCACCTGGATGGGATGCCTGAGTGGCTCAGTCTGTTAAGCATCTGCCTTCTGCTCAGGTCATGATCCCAGGGTCCCGGGATCGAGTCTTGCATCAGACTCGTTGTTCAGTGGAAGAGCTTGCTTCTCTCCTGCCTGCTGCTCCCCACTGCTTGTGTGCCTGCTCTCTCCCTCTCCTTCTCCGTCTCTCTCTGACAAATAAATAAATAAAATCTTTAAAATAAAATAGAAATCCTCTTGGGTGGATTATGGTTTAGAACAGGATGAACATTATAATGACTATTTATTTTTCATTTCATGAACTCCTAGTGTGAGTCTGTGTGTGGTTGCATTCTATGCCAGGTTTTTTAAATTTTTAGATGGATACCTTCATTGGGAATCACCTCAGTTTTTAAGAAATGTCCATGTTCATTTTCTTTCTTGATTTCTCCAGTAGGTGGGTAAGCTTGATCAACTATCACCCTTCTCAGTTTTTTGGCTTCTATTGTTTTTCCTTTAAGAGCATTTGGTAACATAATTGCTACTTCTACAGACAGAGCTTGATTGGTAGCAACCAATTATTTTTGCTGCATTATTGCTGTCATTTATATTCCAAGACATTGAGACTACCTTGATTCTATCCTGTAGTCAGTGTTATTTGAGGAAAAGAGTTAAGAGAAGCTTTACACCTTGCTGTTGAAAATGAAGAGCTTTCCTGAGCTGAATATGGGAGAGTTTTACTAGAAATACAGTAAAATAAAGAATGGGAGTGATTGGAGAATATGAATCTGATAAGAGAGAAATGGGCAAAAAGTATATTATTAGTTGTCCAAGCCAAAAAGAGATCTTTAGCTTCAAGATCCATGTCAAAATCTACAAAGAAACTGATCATAATCCAGTTTTTTCCTCGATGTTGACTTTCTGAATATCTCCAAACATTCATGCACTTATTTGTAAGATCTTCTTGAAACAAAAATGTTCTTTCATTATTTCAGTTTTTTATGTTCTCTTTCAATTAGATTGTGAAAAAGAAGAACACTTCAGGACAGAAATTCCTTTTGTTTTGGGATTCTCCCAGATGAGAATCTGTCTGTACATGTTAGAGAGGCTCCTAGTTGAATGAATGAATGAACAGTTATCTTTGAAAGCAGACATTTAAACATTTTCTCCAAAATCAGAAAATAAAGCATTTCTAGAACAGAAAGTTCTTTGCTTCTAACCTAGTAGTGTATCCTGGGTTCAGCTTTCCTTTCCATATCTTTTGAGTCCAGTTTACTCATGACCTACATTTCTGTGGAGTCCACATTGGGAAGGCAATGAGCTAAATTAAAAGGATTTTAAATCTAAAGTACTCATTTAGGCAAACTTTGTAGCTACTTGTAAATCTTTGCAGTTTCTTTGAGGAATAAATATTAATAAGCTTTCTGTCTTAATAATATGTATTGTTCATCTAATAAATTTGTGAGAAGTACATAAGCCACCTAGTATTTATTATAAATCATATAACCACATAGTATCTATGACATTCTAAGTGATATATAAATATATTATGCATATGGTTTAGATGGTCTAGGGATCAAAAATTCAAAGATTTTTTGTTGTTTTTTTTGCTTGCATCTGAAATAGGATTAGATTCAACATCAGCTATTTATATAGAAAAGTTGTTAGGATATATTTTAATTCTCTTTTTTTTATTTTTTCCTGGGGGAGAGTCTTTAAAAGAGAAATTTTTCATTGAATTTTCACAGGGAGCATCTACAACAACAAATGCAGAATTCAGAATGCATGAAGAATTATGAACTGAAATTACAAATTTTGAATTTCATCTTAGAACTATGAGATAGATTTTTATGAGCCCCTATTGGCAATGAGAATTTCTGATGTGGACCATAAAACAACTGGGGCTTGCAAATTAATTTGTATATAATTGCACCCCAGGTTCTCAGACACTCAGTTCAGATGAAAAAGTCGACTGCACCTTGATGTTTGGATGTATAGTTTGTTATTTAATACTTCCTTTGAAGCATCAGGCGTCTAGAGCTCCCAGAGAATTCTGGATTCACTATGTTCTATGGTCTTAGCAAAAATTTAATTTCATACTCTAAGCATTCCTCAGCCTAACTGATCATTTTAACAAGTATTGTATTTCCTTGTTTTCCCCCAAAATTGTGTGTTTTGCACATTTGTGTAATTGTGCATTACAAGTCCATTGACTTATAAACAGTTTTGTGAAGAAGCTTTTCATTTGAAGCTTAAAAGTTGTCTTTAAAGGGTAGAGAACATTATTTTGGAGAGTGTGGGGACTGGTATTTGTTTTTATTGAGTTGAAATACAAGGCTCATGTCATCCTTATGAGGTAGATCTAAAAGCAGCCCACCTTTGTTCATTAAGGTCAAATGAATGCTTGAAGTATGTCTCTGAAGACAATTCTGAGTCATTGGCTCAAAGTACTTCTTGTTATAGAGAAAATGTTTTGGTTCATCATTGCAGGAAAGAGTGCCAGAAAAAAGCCTTCTGCTTACAACAACAGTTTGCACATTTCCCGGGCTGTTGGAAGGTATTGTGTATTTTATTTGCATTGCACCTGCCTCAGATATAGAATATAACTACATAGGAGCAAATGCACATGTTGACAAGTAACAATATGGTGCATGTAATTGTAAGAGGAGAGGCTGTTCAAAGGTAATTGATTCCATTGTAAGAGTGGTGTGGAGACGATGCTAATCGGCCACAATTTGGCGCAATAGCTTGTATATGTATAAACCTTTATATGTTGGTGAAGTATGAAGTTTAACTATATGAAATTGCTGATATTCAACTTTTTTTTTTTTTTTCTTACATGACAGGGATTTCCTGTACTTCAGTCTAATTCTTCCATGTTTATTATTCCCCTTTGAAAGGCCACCTGCCATGGTTGAAAGCACATAGAATTTAGAGCCAGTGGCCTGGGTCCATGTCCTGATGATGCCTCTTGCCTGCTGGGTGACCTTTAGGAATCCATTAGAGATTGAACAGTGACATGTGGGAACAAAGAAGAATCTAATTCATGAGATTTTTTTTAGTTTTTTGACTAATAGTTACTAAATGGAAAGTCTTTTTTGCAGTGGTAATATGAGATTATAGTACTATAATGTATACAAAAAGGCTAATAACAAACCATTTCAATGTGAGTAATTGCTAATATTACTACTGATCATCAGTAAGCCATTTTGAGGGTGGATGGGCAGGCACCATTCTTTTTATTTTATAGTTGGAGAAAATGAAATGTAGGGAAATTCCATAAAGGGGTCTGAGGTGAGTCAATGGCTCAAAGCAGAAGTTAAATCTCTAGATAGATAGTATTACTCTTTTAAGGGTACCCTATGATGACTTTCTTAGTATTAGGTGACTAGAGATAGTTCAACAGATAATGGGAGCATTATCACAGCATCAGTTGGCCAGAAAGCTCAGCTCTGTAACACTACACCATCGCCCTGTGAGGTCAGGAGGATGGTGGAACACCTGAAAACAACTCCCTTCAAAAACTTTTTCCTCCCCTTACAAAATGTATTAATAGCCAAACTCTGGAAGACCAAGGTGACCTTTAGCAGATGAATGGGTAAATAAACTGGTTCATCCAGATGACAGAATATTATTCAGTACCAAAAGAAATAAGCTATCAACCATGAAGAGACATGGAGGAAACTTAAATGCATGTCACTAACTGAAAGAAGCCAATTTGAGAAGCTACATGCTTTATCTTGCCAACTATGTGAGATTCTGGAAATGGCAAAACCATGGAGACTGTGGTTGTCAGAGGATGGGAGTTGGGGAGAGGGATGAAAAGGCAGAGCACAGGGGATTTTTAGGATCATGAAACTCTTCTGTGTGATACTATAATAGTAGATACATTGCATTATAAATGTGTACAAGCTCATAGAATCTGTAACACTTAAGAATGAACCTTAAGGTAAACTAAGAAGTTTGGATGAGATGTTGTAGGCTCATCAGTTGTAACAAATGTACCACTCTGGTGGGGCATTTTGATAATGGGGAAGGCAATGTATGAATGGGGACAGGAGGTATATGGGAAATTTCTGTACCCATCACTCAATTTTGCTATGGCCCTAAAACTTCTCTTATAAAATGAAGTCTATTTGAAGAAACCCACTAAATGTCTGAGTCTCTCTTTCCCACATTGCTATCATGAAGAGTAATTGCTATCATTCCCATTCTGTGGCTAAGAAAACAGGCTCAGCAAGTATCAGAGTACAACAGGAGACTCACAAATAGGAGTGTAACAGGTTTGAGGAAACCCAGCTCCATCCAAGTCACTTCTGCTGAGACATTAAATTCATTCATCTTGGACTTCAAGAAACTCACAGCACTGGATGGGGCAATCAAAATTTATACATGCAAAATGGAACATTATTCTGTAGTAACATATGCATGTGAGTAGGATCAAAACTGAAGACGGTGAAATTTAATACTTAACATTGGATAATAGAGGAAATGGTCAGTTGAATAGAGAACATAGTAAAATTTTGGTATAGACAGAATTCAGAAAAAGTTATCAGCCTTAATTCTCACTAATGTATTATAACTATTTATATTGCATTATTTCTGGTTCTAGACTATTTTCTGGAAGGGTAAAGTAAGTTATGGAGAATGCCATTTTACTTTGGAATTTATATATGACACTCTCTATCAACTTTCCCCCGCCCCTCACTTGACTTACAATTTTCCCTATATTCTAAGTATTACATTTCCTTTATAAGACTTTGAAGGTTTATGATGGTTTGTTGGCAATGTTCAAGGATTTCATTCAAGGTTTTCTTTAAGGGAATTCCCATGGCTTTCCTCAGGACCACTTCTACTCTTTTTTTTTTTTTTTCTTTTTTTTTTTTTAATATTTATTTATTTATTTGACAGACAGAGATCACAAGGAGGCAGAGAGGCAGGAAGAGAGAGAGGAGGAAGCAGGCTCCCTGCTGAGCAGAGAGCCTGATGTGGGGCTTGATCCCAGGACCCCGGGATCATGACCTGAGCCGAAGGCAGAGGCTTTAACCCACTAAGCCAACCAGGTGCCCCAGGACCACTTCTACTCTTAGCCAATTTTATTGTGTCTCTGCACCAAAATAGTGAGAGAAATACGACACCTCTCAGGAGGTGTCCCAAATGCTGGCCCTTCTTTCCTTCTGACTGGTTGGTTCTGGATGAAGACAGCTTGGTTCAGCTCTGACACAGAGAGAAGATGTTGGACCCTGCACGAAATGAAAACAAGTTACCCTGAACCTGTCATTAC
Source organism: Lontra canadensis (assembly GCF_010015895.1). Classification (NCBI taxonomy): domain Eukaryota; kingdom Metazoa; phylum Chordata; class Mammalia; order Carnivora; family Mustelidae; genus Lontra; species Lontra canadensis. Next base: position 6,159,681 of record NW_022631076.1, on the reverse strand, counting down.
CTGGGCAATCGGTGCCCTCTGGACGGAAGAAAAGAGCCTTGACTAGCTTCCCATTCTTGTTAATGGGAAACTGTTCCCAGAATTTAGACACTATTCTCTCACCTAAGTGTTAATCCAGGGTGGAGCCCTCCTGCTGGCTTGATGTTGCCTCTGGCTTTGTTCAGTAGCTGTGGGACCTTTCCTTCCCTCATTTATTCATAATATTAGCCAAGTACTTAATATCATGGATCCCACATAAGACTGCCTATTTTTGAATTCAGGTTCTACCTACTACTTAAATGACCCCGGCAACTTTCTGGGCATCCGTGTATCCATCTGTCAAATGGGAGTAATAGCTCACATCCTCATGGGAATTTTGTGAAACTAAATAGATTCATATGAAAAATGCTTAGAATATTTGGCTTACCTGCCCAAGTCATTGATAACCCGGGAACAACTGAACACTAATTCTGTAGCCACATCAGGCCCTAAATAGTAATGCACTTATTGTTTGCTCCAAGTATCCCGGTAGCTTGGAATTACCTCCTGCTACCTCCATCTGTTAAAGCCTTTCTTGTATTTCAAGATCCAACTCAAATATGACTTCTTTGAAGTACTTCCTCTTTTGTGTACCTCAAATTCTTGTACTGTAATAGCACTTATACTGTAATGCATAATGGCACTTACATACACCTAAGTATAAGTGTATGTAATTATACTTATATGTACCTAAATAACTATATATGTGTCAAGTGTGTCTATGATTGTGTGTTTGCATAGGTATGCATATTTATTTATATACTAATTTAGTTAAATGACTATCATATGCAGTGTACCCTGTTACTTGGGAGATATAGGATGAATATGACCTATTCCCTGACTTCAAGAATTGAACAATATAGAAAGGAGATCTTTTATCTTTTTTATTTTTTATTTTTTATTTTTTTTATTGACATATAATGTATTATTAGCCTCAGGGGTACAGGTCTGTGAATCGCCAGGTTTACACACTTCACAGCACTCACCATAACACATCCCTTCCCCAGTGTCCATAACCCACCGCCCTCTCCTACCCCCCTCCCTCCAGCAACTCTCAGTTTCCTGAGATTAAGAGTCTCTTATGGTTTGTCTCCCTCCCGATCCCATCTTGTTTCATTTATTGAAAGGAGATCTTTTAAAAGTAAAATATACTGGGGCACCTGCGTGGCTCAATCGGTTGCACATCCGTCTCTTGATTTCAGCTTGGTACATGATCTTGGGTCATGGGATTAAGCTATGTGGGGCTCTGCTCCTAGCAGCAAAACTGCTTGAGATTTTCTCTCTCTCTCTGCCCTTCCCCCTGCTTGCACACTCTCTCTCTAAAATAAATAAATAAGTCTTTATAAAAAAGTAAAATATACTATGATAAATGCTGAAATAATAATTTGGATGAGATGCAAGAAATAGCTACTCTTGTATATTAACACATATTATATACACACTAATACAGACATGTATTAACAAACACACCACTGAAATTTGAGGAAAAGCCAAAATTTTAAGGCAATTACCAAAAGCTAATTTTATTTTAGAACCAAGATCTGCTATAAGGATTAAAAGCAAATCATGATCTCATTTTTATATATTCAGGCAGAACCAAGCACTGTACCTCAAAATCTTGATCCCTGAGTACTGCGTGGTTCTAAAGTTATATTTTCTAGCTTTCCCATTCTGATAGCATTTCCTGCTTTCTGCTTCACTCCTAAACTCTTCACTCTCCTTTGATAGACTTTTTTGACTGAAATTATTCTCCGTAACCTACCTTTGCCATGTATTTCTTCAGGGCATTTTTTTTCCCCTTTTACACTTAACATGATAACCCAATGTCCCTTTTTCTGTGAAACATTGTATCCAGGAGTACAACTTGCCACAAATAGTTTTAGAAGAACTGATTCATCCAGGTTTAACTAAATAGAATAGGATTGTTACAATGTATTTATGCACAATTAAATTTACTTTGGAATAAACACTATGATGGATTGACTTTACCTAGATTGTGTTATTTGACATTAAGAATAAGAAAATAGCCAGTACTTATTTCAGTGCAAACTAGAGTTTTATGTTTTCTATAGTCATGTCTAAATGATTAAGGCATTACTTAGTATAAAGAACATGTATGATATGATTACAGTTTGTAAAAATTAATTTGGTCTTTCTTTTTCTTCTTTCTTTATATTTATCATCTATTTATTATCTCTTCTAATTGTAAATATGTTTGAAAGATTATTTTCATCAGATGGTAAAGTTATTTCTTGCATAACATGTGGTTAAATGTTCGTAACTCTGAATTAATCCTCTGTTCTGATAGCTTTGGTTATTTTATATATAATGAACATATATTTAATTATTCTAACAAAATTTAGTCTATTTAGCTTTGTTTGAAGATTTGCTTAATCCACCTTGGAAAAAACATGCATACTCCTTTATAACATGATAATACAGATTACAGGCACACTTTTAGGCTTGAGCATTTGTAGTATCTGGTTTTGGTGAGAATTTGAGAGAAGTGTTTATGAGTTTCAGTATCTCTTCTCTTTAGAACAGTATTCTTTTACCATTATAATTATGTACAAAGCACAGGATGTTTATGTACAGATATACATATTGTTTGGTTAAGTAGGTGCTCCTCAAATAGAATGATTTGTCATTACACACATGTGCATCTCTGGGCTTAAAAATAGCAATTTGTGTCTCCTATACCTTTTTTCTGTTAGATACTTGAAGATACTGATAATACAATCCATCCTTGATTTCAAATCCTTACCTCTGCCTTGAAATGGATTTGGAGTGAGACTTTAATATGACTTTTCTTCTCCTTGACGCAAAGCTTTCAGTGGCTCTTAGTCCTTTTTACTCCCCATCCCACTGACTCGCTGTCAGGGGGCATAGACTTCTCTTTGCCTCCCTGGCTCTGGAATGGACGGAGCAGGTGGGCCACTGCTGCCCCCCCAGCCCTTCTGAGTCCAGCAGGATTCCCTGTTCCTTGTCTTTAGTGGGAGAACAGAGCACTGGATTAGCTGCATAGGCAGGAGACCCAGACCCCAGGATGTTTTCAGTGAAGCCAGGAGAGTCCTGAAAGGTAACAGAATATTTGTATGTTATGGTCATAAGAACCTGCATGACTTATAGGCCTTTGGGGAATCTGTATTCATTTTTATTAACTTTAATTATAGGAGCACTATAAAATTTTCTCATTCTGTGTTGCGTGAAAAATGCAGAAGTTAATTGCTCCTGACATTTAATTGGTTTATGCTTTTCTCTAACACAATCTTGAACTGCAAGATACAGGGAAAACTAGTTGGCATGTTTCTGCAATTGCCGAGGATTATACACCAAGAAATTCGTCTTTTCGTTAGTTCTAGCAGTGAATTACAAATGCAATTTCAGAAGTGTGGAGAGAGAAATAAAATCTGTGAGTCTACATTCTACATATGCTGAAAGACTGACAAGGGCTTCCCCGAATGCTTTGTCTCACATTGCCAGAATTTCTGAGGTTTTTCCATAATTATTGTACAGATTTTAAAAAGTGACATATTTTTATACCTTTGTGGACATGTCAGGTTGTTTACAGCCCTCTCACAAGCCATCTGGACCCTTCATAACCTTTTCAGATATTTTGTCAAATATCACCCCATCTGGCATAAAAAGCATAAGGTGCCTGGCTGTTACCAATTAGAATATGTGATGGTTTGAGGAAGTTGGATTTCAGTGTGGCACAGCGCCTCTGATTTCAAAAGTGGTGAGAATCTCTGGAAAGCATCCATCTCCTGTGATGTATTCTGAGCTGTAAGGGAGAAGTGATAAGCAAAGTACAAAAAGCCAATGCTAATTTCCATTTGACACACAATTATGGAAAATGTACCATAAGCAAGACACCGTGCCAACATTTCATGGTGTGCCAAGACAAAGGCGGCGGGGATTTGGTCCTCAAGGAGTTTGTAATCTAGAGGGGAGTGATGTCCTTATAAATGGTCGCTGAGTACAAGGCAGCCTGGTAAGTGCAGACACTGGAGGAGGTGCAGAGGCAGAGATGGGTGAGAAGAGGAAGAATATGGAGGCTGGTGGTTAGGGAGACTGGTGCTGCCCCATTGTGTAGCAGAACTGGACTGGTAGTGTGGGGACAGTTCTTTGAAAGGTAAAGCCCTTTCTGGGGATAAAGCATCCATGCCTGCATTTTCTGTCCTTAGTTCTTTTCTCCTAGGTTTTACAGGACTTGAGAAAACTGATTAAGGAAAAATGAACAGAAATAAAGGTTAGATGCTGTTTTTAGTTCATGACCTAAAAGTTTTTAAAAATGAAAATATTGTCAGAGGCTGAACACATTGGTCCAATTTTCTTATTTTATTCATTAACTGTTCACAAGGTAGCACTCATATTACTGCAAGGTTAAAGAAGGAGAGCAAAATCTTAAATTCATCAGCCATTGGTTCCACAAGGGAATATATACCAACTAATGTCTCCTGAGAATGTAGTTCCTCTCTATAGTTATGTAGTGGAAGTGATTAGATCTCAGCACCTGGATGTCTCTGTCTGTTAAGCACCTGCCTTTGGTTTAGGTCACCATCCCAGGGTCCTGGGATTGAGTCCTGCATTGGTCTCCCTGCTCAGCAGGGAGTCTACTTCTCCCTCTGAACCTCTCCCCAACTCGTGCTTGGTCTCTCTCTCTCTCTCTCTTTCTTTCTCTCTCAGAAAGAAAGAAAGAAAGAGAGAAAGAAAGAAAGAAGCAATTAGACTTCAAAAATAAATTAATAGTACAATAAATATGGGAATGCATATAGCAGATGCCGTAGAGGTCATTAAACTAGTGTAAGTCATGTCTGTCTAATGCTGGAGCAAGCTGGGTGGCACCTCTCTCAGGAGCTCACTAGAGGCAAAATATTGGTTGAGCTGAGTAGAACAAGAGGAAACTTAAGGACCGCTATTTGGGAGAGAATTTCCAAATGGAGCAAAGGTGCCTGAAACAGGAGTCAGGCCCAGGTCTTGGTCAGGGTTAATGAGGAAAGTAATGCTGAGTCAAAACACCAAGGTGAAAGGGTCACATAGATTGAAGAAGGTGGTGTAGACGTAAAGTAAGAGCAACGGAACACAGGGCAAGGCCCAGACTTGGCACTCGATTGCAAAGATGAGCAGAGCCCTGTGATGTTTCTGTAGAGAATGGCCAGACTGCTTGCCAGGATGTGTGGGCTGCTTAGGGATACATTGCCAGGGAGGCCACGTTATCCTTGTTCTTTAAAAGCATAGGGTCGAAATGAGCATTTCTCGAACTATGGCCCATAGTTCTCCTGCATCAGAATACCAAAGTGTTTGTTAAAAATGCCCAGCTCCGGGGTGCCTGGGTGGCTCAGTGGGTTAAAGCCTCTGTCTTCGGCTCAGGTCATGATCCTAGGGTCCTGGGATAGAGCCCCACATCAGGCTTTCTGCTCAGCAGGGAGCCTGCTTCCACCTCCCCCCCCCCGCCTGCCTCTCTGCCTACCCGTGATCTCTGTCTGTCAAATAAATAAAACCTTAAAAAAAAAAAAAAAATGCCCAGCCCCAGGTCTGACTGGGTGCCTGGGGCTGTGATTTTAGACAGCTTCCCTGTGAGAATCTTGAGGATACTAGAGTTTGAATCTCTCATTTATATCATCAGATGAAATCAACACATGAAAATCAATGACCCAGACAAGGCCAGAAATACGGCATGAGAAATGATTGGGTCAGATAGTAATTCAGTAGGAATTCAGGAGAAATAAAGATTAATTTGAGCTGAAGAGGTCAGAGCACATTTGGAAATATGTGAAGAAGTTTATTCAGTGAAGAAGTGAGAGCTTTTGGGAAGGAGGAAAGGCCTAAAATGACAACCCTTACGGAGAAGTCAATGTGGCTTAATGGAAAAAGCCATGAACTTTGAAGTCTGAATCCCACTCTAGCTATTTCCTATTTATATAACCTTTGACAAGTTTACCATTCTGAATCTCCATTTTCTCACTTGGAAAGTGGGGACTGATAAGGGCTAATTTTTAAGGTTACTGTGAGGATTAAATGTAATATGAAAACCATCTAGTGCTTAGTAAGTACTCAATATTTGTAATTTCCCCCATACACAGGACTAATATTCTATGCATAAAGATTTCAGCTTAGTTTGGTTAGACCTGCAAATCAATGATTCCCTGAGGGTGAGGCTCCGAGCGCCAAGACAAAATGGATAAAAATTAGGTTTGAAGAGGATTGGGGTTAGGAGGGAGAGGGTAGGAATCTGGTATGGGCAAAATAAACTTGGTAGAAATATTTGAAGTCAATAAGAAGTTAAAGACTCATTCAGATCAATTTCTGTTCATTGCTGCAGATTTGTAATCCCTGAAGTCAGTGAATTCAGGGCTTGGTGTTGCTACGGGTACTATGTTGCATTTTCATCGTATTGAATAGTGACTCTACAGTGCATTGGGTAGCTCTCATATTAGTGCTATGATGTGAAATGAGGGAAGAGACACGATAGTTATTGAAACTGCTGCTTCTGTATCATAAATTTCATGTTCTCATGCGCTACCATAGCTTTTCAATTTAAATGTTGAAGCAGATAGTCTGCAAAACAGAGAAGGAGAGAGGGCAGACATTCCTCTAAGGAACCATGGAGTCAGTTACAGGAAATGCCCAAATACAGAACCAAAACAGGAAATGGGTGGGTGGCTGCCCTTATTGCCATTAAGGATGAGGGATTGTAAGTCAGGTTACATTCCTAATGACAGCTGTGCGTAGCTAAATATGACAGTGGCTCTTCCCTAAATGTAAGCACTGTGGAGGTTCCCAGAGCCCAGGTGCCAAAAGTCCTTTTGTTGTAATCCCTGCCCCAACCCCTGGACTTTCTTTTGAGGTCTGGTGTCCTTTTGGCACAGAGCATTATACCTGCTGTACTTTCTTAGAGCCCACCCTGACAGAGGGAAGGAAATCAGGGTGTCTTGGTGCCTGGGGTTTTATTGAATGTACTTTGAAGAGTTACCAAGTGGTTCTGGCAGGAGAAGCATTCTTGATTAATCCCCCAGATTGGTGGTGTTATGCAATTGCCATAAACAGAAGAGGGAGATCAACAGAGTGTTAAAAGTTTTCATTCAACCTGTGAGGCCTCTTTCCCTGCTGCCCCGTGATATTCCCTCTACTGTTTGTCAGGCCCTTGCTCTAATCCTGAGTACCCAAGGCCTCAGTAGGATCCCCCATGAGACCCTGCCACCCACAAAAGGGCAAGGTATTTCACAACATTGTGAAATATCTTCTCTGCATCAAATTTTTAACAAATTTGTATTATCACTTTTCATTACAGAAATAATTGGAAAACAGGAAAAATGGGAAAATCTTTATCAACATATTTATAATACATTTCTTATTTCAATGTAAATTTTTCTTCAGAAGATTAAAAAGAAGGAATAAGCAAAAGTATGAGTGAATGCATGAATGAATACACAGACACAATTACAAATGAATATTTGATTTCATGTCCTTAAAGTCCTACTAAGCAATGTTTTGGCTAATTTGAGAAAAAAATAATTGACCTCATTTTGTGTAACAGTATTCTAATATATTTTCTCAAAAAGATGCAGAAATAATTCCAAGCCTTGTGACAATCTCATATGTAGAGATATTTGCTTATATTAGTCCCCTGAAAATCACATTAGAGTTGTCCCCTCTTTCTTATTGGTGCAGATGTCCAGACCACGGCCCAGAGCAGAGGCTGAACCACTTCTCTGTTTTCTTCTTCACACTTCACCTGTAAGATGATCGTTGGGAAAGCTATAGATAGCTCTGAAGTAAGGAAGGATGTACAACCTGAAATGAGCATCCCTAATAAGATTGCTCACATTCATTTCAGGATGACACAAATTCTTATCAAAATCACAATCCAAGGCACCTGGGTGGCTTAGTGGGTTAAAGCCTCTGCTTTTGGCTCAGGCTCAGGTCATGATCTCAGGGTCCTGGGATCGAGCCCTGCATTGGGCTCTGTGCTCAGCAGGGAGCCTGCTTCCTCCTCTCTCTCTGCCTGCCTCTCTGTCTACTTGTGATCTTTGTCTGTCAAATAAATAAATAAAATCTTTAAAAAAAAAAAAGAAAAAAGAAAAAAGAATCACAATCCAGGCAAGTGTTCCATGAAGATGATGGAGAGCCACTGGGAGCCAGACAGAAGAGAGAGGCAATGGAGCCCCATAATTAATAACTAGAACATAGGGATATCCTGTAAAGTGGAATAATGAAGAAGGTAGAGAAGGAGAGAAGGAAGTGAGCAGATAAAAGAGATAAAAGAATAAGGAAAGTCAACAGCCAATTCCAGACCAGTCTGCTTTCTAGTGCATCTCTTCGCTGCTGTTTGGAGTTTTTGCCTAGGTGGTAGTAGGACTTTAAATTTGCAAACCTATGTTAGATAAGACAGAATTGAGCCACAAGGATGAGCCTCCTAGTGATATGAATTCATTTAACATGCTGAGTCATAAAAGTGAAAGTTCATGTTGATCCTATGAATTTTCTAGGATGTGCGGATTCCTTCCTTCATTTATTCTATTAAAAATATGTATTTGGTACAGATATGCATAAAAACGCATGTGGTACACAGACTCTTAACCCCCCAGTGTATGAGTGCAGCTGATGAAATGGTTGAGTTGAATTCTTCTGAGCTCCTCCTGCTTCACGTTCCCTCATGATGTTCTTTTCCCATTCCGTTGGGGGGTGGGGGCGGGATCATTCTGTCAGTGGACAAGAGGGGATGAGAGAACAAATTCTGGTTAATAACAATAATAATACAATTAGTTTCTGCTTATACATATGTGCCATGGGTTGTGTTTACAGCAGACTTCTGAAATCTCTCTTCCGCTGTGATGGTGAGTAAGAGCTGCTTCTGAAAAGAAAAAAAAAAATCACTCACAGCAGGAAAGTTAAAGCAAAATGTATTTTGGGACTGAAACACAGTTCTTGAACATGTTTAAATTGAGACCTTCTTTTTTAATCTTTAAAAATGAGAACTTTTTGAAGAGAGTAATATGTTGCATGTTAAAAATCACCCTCTGGTAATGCTGTCAATGGCAAGAGTGATTTTCCCCCTGAGACCCTTTCCCCTCCAAGACTTATTTCTTATTCACCCTCTCTATAAGGTCCAGATGTGGCTCAGTGGGTGGTGAGAGTTCAGTAGATTCTTGTTCTGGGCTCCTTTATATATGTTGATGAACTTTTATGTGTATGTAAATTTGTTTGCTAATTTTATTAACTTTCTAATTGGATTTGAGTTGCATTGGAGCCCATTCTAGACAAATTGGCTTCACTACTAAGGACTATATAAAAGACTACCATCTATTAAGCACTCACTGTGTATCAGATACTGATAACCCCTTCTGTTAGGTACTATTTAGGACTAGTTTACAAATAAGGTGATAAGGTGGGGCTGGGGCTAGGGGGATAGGGAGGATTTGGAGCTGGGGCATTTGCCTCTACCCTAGAGCTGGTGACATAGCAGTGACTGAACGGACATCTTTCTAACTCTAAAGTTAATACTCCCTAACCACTAAACCATACTGTCTCACATCACTCCTAACCCCCATCCCTTCTCTATGGGATCAAGTTTGTAGGGAAAGGGGCAAGTCTGTAGGAAGTTTACAGGAAGAGACAAGTATCAAAAAGGAAAAGTCATGAATTGATTTACATGTGTTTAATGAGAATTTTAAAGAAAACGTATGGAGTGAAGTAGGGCACGGTTTTTCTCTCAGTGTTCAATGTTTTCCTGCTTAAGATATAGGTAACCTGCTTTGAGGTATATAGAGTGATATTGGTGTTGGAGGCAAATCAGAGCTTGCCAGCTTCTAATCCATCACTTCAACTGTTAGTGGGTTGTAGGATCTGCCTAAGTCTATTAAAAAAAATGGCCACAGTATTTTCTGATGCAGGCAGGCTGGGTCCTTGGACCCAGAGAGGGAGTCCCACAGGGTTAACCAAGGGAGTCCTTGGCTTCACGCAGGATGGAAATATGTGAGTCTGCAAAAAGTGAAAGCAGAGTTTATTGAAGTTTTGGGGCGGGGGAGAGAGAGAGATTGAGATATGGGTAGAGTGGACTGTTCTGGAAACTTACAAAGGAAAAGAGCATAAGTCTCATCTTTGCTAGGGGTCTGGGGTTTTTATTGGTGATTGTGGTCTGGTGCATGTGTCTTCTTAGGCATCCAGGAACTGGTCAGAATAAGGACAGGGTCCAAGAGTCCTTCCTAAGTCATTCCTTCCCTAAAGCCAAGGTCCTTGACCTCAAGGTGTTTGGAGTCAATGGTCCTACAGAAGGTTTATGATGACCCCAGCCAGTTACTCATTAGATGTTATCTGTTGTGCTGGAAGACTTCAGTGTTTATTTTATCTCTCTGTCCCTTACAAGGAGGACATAGGCTATTTGCATTATAAGGAAAATATAGAGTGGGGTGGGGGTGCAGGTCCTAGCAAGAATAGAAGATGGAAAAGGAACAAAGGGCTGCCCCTCCCCCATGGGGTCCCTTCAGTTTCCCTCTTTCACTTCTAAATTGCTCAAAGTCCTTACCAGGCTACCCATGCCAATTCATACTGGGAAAATAGATGGTGAGGAAATTGGAAGGCTTAGCATGGACTGCCTAAATGGGATTGTATCCAGACCCATTGTATCCAGACCCATATGTGGAAAGGCTTAGCATGGACTGCCTAAATGGGATTGTATCCAGACCCATATGTACATCAAACCCAAGATCATCGTCAATATATTGTGTTTTTTATTTGTATTTTTTTTCTCATGCATCTCCCATTATCTCTTATTTCCTGTTTCCCTTTTCTTCTCCATTTTCTCCCCCACCACTCGGATAGTGCTGATAAGTCTAGATGTTTCCAATATCAGAAAGTTAAGAACCCACTAGCTTACACTAGGTTATAAAATAATATACTAGCAAATTACATGTACTTCTGGTGTTACCTCAATTCTCTCCCAAGGGGTAGTGATGAAATAGGCAGCCAGATGTGGCTAAACTAGGGTCTTCTTCTCTTTTTCCTTCTTCTGTCTTCATCAGATGGATCTCTGAATATTATAGGGCTCTAAATACCATGATGATCCATGGCTCCCTGCATTACACTGGTCCCTTTTCTAAATCCGAGCTAATGCTTGAATTGCAGAGAGTTCCAGTTGCTGTCTGCAGTGATTTTAAGTTTAGTGTTATAATGGAAAGACTTTCAACCTCAGCTGCATCATGTATCATTAGCAGGTTCTGTCTTCCATTGCACATACATTTACACACTTTGATTGCTATCCCAGAAAGAGAAGCAGAATCTTTGGAGGTCGGTAGCCTGAGTTTGAATTGCTGCTTCACAGGATAGCAATTGTGTGATTTTGGACTTATGGAGCTTGAAGTCCTTATACATAAAAGGGAGATAATACTTATCCCCCATGGTCCCTGGGAGGATTTAATAAATGTTTATTGCCTATGCACATACAGTATAGTTAATAAAGGTTAATATTCTCCCTCACCATGTGGCTTCTGTTTCCTGGTATCAAATGTCACCCTAAACTTTGGGCTTACGATCTCGCACTTGTTATCTCAGTGAAGTTGTTCTCTTTACCCGCTTCATACTCACACAGAAGTACTCAACAATTTGTATTTCTCAGATTCATCTTAGAGATCATCTAGGATTAGAGTTAAGTTTTAAATGTACTTGTGAAACAGCCTTTCATGAGCAGCGTGCTAGCCTGACTATTGCACTAATGCCCTATGGTGTTGGTAAAAAAGCTCTGATCCCCAGCCCATCATGTAAACCACATTCATTTCCATTGTAAGAAGAACAGAGACAAAAGTAGTAGCCAGCCTCCTTACCAAAGCTTGCTCTGTTGTGGGATTTCTTTCTTTTCTGTATCATTTACTCCAACTTGACAGCTTGAGCTAACACCATGCCCCAGCTGACATCTTTGAGAATCTTCCTTTCTCTTTTGTAAACTTGAACATAAAGGTCATGGTAGAGGGGACCAGTGGGGACAGGGGACATATTTAGACTGAAGTGATGAACAGAAACTATGGTCAGTTTTATTTATACCAAGAAAGAGTCTATGCTTTCTAAGAAATAAATCCCAACAGGAAAGTCAATAGTTTTCCAAACAAATCAATAACCAGACCAGCAACCATCAACAAAAAATCCACAAGGTGAATATCTGTTTAATAGACCTTAAAATATCTAATATCCACTGATAGTTTTGAGAAAGGATTTTTTTGTTGATCTGTTTTATTTAGACTTTTAAGAGGTCTGAGTTCATAACATGTGAGTAGTGAGAGATCTATAAATAGCTTGGTTCTTGTGGTATTTCATATTATATTTTCAAATGGCTTTTGGAATATAACATTATTTACCTGCTTTCGAAGAAACAGAATTTGTAGATGAGGAACTACCTCTGACTATAATAATAATAAAAATATCCATTATGGTTAAAAATAACAACTAAGTTTTATTGGGAGCTTACTATGTATCGGGCAGCATTCTAAATTCTTGACATGATTATCTCCCTTAATCCTGACAGTAATTCTATGATGTAGATGCTGGTTTTATTCACATTTTATAGATAGGGAAACTGAGTTTCTAAAATAGATCATAAAGCAAATTAATAGTGAATTTGATACCGTAATCTAGTTCCCAAATATAAGTGTTTAACTGTTTCACTAAGTAGTTACAGATGAAAGGGTAATTGAAGATGATCTCATATCATCTCCTCATTGTAATGAAGAGGAAACTAAAGCCCAGAGAGCTGAAGTGATTTGTCTAAGGTCACACAGCCTTGGGACAGATTGAGGATGAAAACTCAGATCTACTCTTGCCCCTTAAGGTCAATGTATCCTTGGTCTTCTGTTCCACCCATAGTTATTTCTCCCTGGTCATTTTCTGTCATTTTTTGAGAACTTTTTAAAAATGATGTTTTAAGAAAAAAGAAGGAAAGAGAAAAGGGAAGGAGCCAAGGATGGAGGTGACAGAAGATGGAGACAGAGATGGTTGGTGGTGGTGGGGCAGGGGTGGGGGGCAGGGCAGAGTGATAGAAGGCAGGAGGCAGAAAGAAAGAAAAGAAGATTCAGATTCAAGTGAGTTACATCAAAGAAAATGTTACGTTTACCTGGTGGAGGACCTGAGTCTGAGCCCTTCGACACGGCTTTATGATGAGCCAAAGGTTGTGTGGCTGCAGATATTGAAGAGAAATACACTCTTGTTCTAAGAAATAATTTGCTGTTAGGCACGATTCCTTTTGTAAGGAGCAGTATTTGTGTTTATCGGCTAGTTCCCATAGGTGCCTACTTGCATCATGATAGCTTTACTCTGTTTTTCTCCATCTTCTCTTAGTTCAGTGTCTTCTCTTCCTCCTGCAAATCAGGGAACATAGGAGCTACTTTTTTTCCCATCTGGTAAAGCACTCAAAGTATTATCTCACACAGCTGATACAGAACCAAGAAGCAGACGCTCAACCAAACCAGCTCTTGTTCATCCAAGTCACGTGTCTAGGACCCAATTGTCTTGGCTTCTTTGCTTCTGTCTTCATTCCCCTTGGCCTGGCATTTGAGTGCTATTGCCCTTATCACTCACTGTTTAGAGTCTGCTTAGATTTCTCTTTTGTCTTTTTCCTCCAGATCCCCTTTCTCTTCCCTAAGTTGTTTCTACCACCATTGCCTCCCTGCATATGTATCAGCTCTCTCATTTATTTCCCTGAGAATATCCACTCTGCTGCCCTGCTAATAATGGCAGGTTGGTGAGTAGAACTGTGTTTAGTTCAAATCATTTCCACAAACTTATTCTTTGACTCTTTGTGAAGATTTCAGAGAATGCGTTGGCAATGTTAATGCAAGAAAAGTGGAAAAAGAAATGTCTGTTTTTATGCCATAGCAAATTAAGCAGAAAGAAAAAACCCAGAGTTTATTATAATTTAGAGGGAAATTCGAAGTTTTCTACATACATGGGAAAAATGGTCTTAGGCAGAGCTGAAAACCCATGCACTTGACTTAGAAAAGATTTATATTTTAATGTGGAGGATTGAAGCCTAACAATAATAAACTATACACCTGTTTTTAGAGTGTAATGGAGGATTTAATCAAATGTGCTTTTAATTGAGCCATTTACTGATGCAAATTATTATTGTCATCATTAGACTTATTGTTACCAAACTATTGCAGCGCATAAACTTGGTACTAGTTGTCACCAAACTACTACAGAGTAAAAACCTGTGGGAGACAGAGGAAGCCACGATAATTAATTATAATTAAAAAAAAAATCTTTATTTTGCTGAAATCAAGCACCAGAGTAACAAATGCTCTGGCTCTTCAATCATCAGGTATGCTGTATCAATCCAACTATGTTGTTTCTTTATAATGCCTGGAAACAGGCATGAAAACATCATGGGATGATGAGTGTATCATTGAACAATAGGGTTAATGCCGAGGCTGCAAACCTAGGAAGGTGATGGAAGAGGCAGACAGCCTTTGAAATGGCCTGCCCTGAACTGTCCCTGTTTTAGAAGAGAAAAGGGTGCAGATAGGGAATACTTTCCAGTCTCTTCCTGCCATCATTTCCAAGTCCTGTTCTCTCTTTGGCTTTTTAATCACACTTTCTGAATGTCCCCATGCCTTTCTACATTTATCTCACAAGAAGAGTGACTAATTTTCACCTGTGTCCTTGTGTCGTAGGCTCATCACTTCAGTGCCTTAGCCACCGCACCAAGCCCTTCCACACATTATGTCATTTACTCATCATTCACCTGTGTGGTAGGTGTTACTATCTCTATCCTACAGTGAGGAAACTGAGGCGCAGGCAGGTTAAATAAATTTCCCAAAGACACATAGCCAGAAAGTGACAAAGCTGGGATTCACACTGAAGTATATATGAACCAGAAGCTGGGGCTCTTTCAAATATCATCCCTTTAACTTTCGAGGAAACAGCTGCTGCTTTTTAGGATGCTAATATAGCACTCTTAAAATTTGATATTAGAGTGATAAGAGCATATGACTGAGATTTCACTATCAAAGTAATTTTTTAAAACCTCCTTTATTTGGTGGTGTGAAAACTTTCCCCATAATCAAATAAATTACCATGGGTCTCTTTGAATTTATGGTTTGTGTGCATTAAAAACACATACCAACACAAGGCTCCTTTAATCTGTTTTGATCAACTAAGCCTAATCAAAAACACAAAATGGCTGTGGTTTTAGTCTCAAATTTCAGAATACTGTCATTCCATCAGAATAACATCCATCCAGATGGAGCTCAGTTGTGACAAATCTTGATTTCATTCTATCCAACTCCGTGCAGCATCGGTTTATTACCAGCAACTGTTGGAGATAGCTACAACATGTATTACTTTTGGGAATCCAAAAGTAATTAAAACTTGGTTCCTGCACTTAAGAAGCTTATGGAGTAGAAAGAAAAGCAGATTTGGCTCAACCAGTCAAGAAGTGAGTAGGGTATTGGGGCTATGAAGGAATAATGACTTCTGGATGGGGCATGGGAGGATTTATAGGATTTGAGAGGTGGATAAGGTGTGCAAGAATATTTAGAGTAGAGGAAAAGATGCAAACTCTGCGGAGCATAAAGTATATGTAAAATATAGTCGACCCTTGATAAACATGAGTTTGAACTCTATAGGTCCACTTTTATATGAATTTTTTAAAAAATAAATATGGTACGATACTATAAATGTACTTCCCCTTCCTATGACATTCTTAATACCTTCTTTTCTCTAGCTTACTTTGTTGTAAGAATATGGTATATAATACATCTAACATACAAAGTAAGTGTTAATGAACTCTTTATATTCTTGGTAAGGCAATTCCTGTCAACAGTAGGCTATTAATAGTTATTAGTTAACAGTATTAACTACTAAGAGTTAAGTTTTTGAGGGGGTCAAAAGTTGTACATGGGTTCTTGACTGCATGGGAGGTCAGTGCCCCTAACCTTTACGTTGTTCAAGCGTCCATTGTATACATGGAACAAAAGTTATACCTGAAAAGGTGGGCTAGGGCCACGCTGAGGTCAAAGTGCTTCTTGAGCTCCCAGAAGAAGCCCCAACTTAATTCCCCAGGTAGCAAAGATCCTAGAGGTTTTTAGGGATGAGAGTAATAAGAATACATCTCTTAGAAACATAATGCTGATAACAGAATGAAAGGAAAATGAAAATGAAAATGGAGCAAAGGTGGGAAATTGATCAGGGGTAGATGTAATATATTCCTGGACTAAAACAGCAGTGGTGAGGGAGATGAGAAGGTATGCCCGTAGCATGCTTTAAAAGTAAAATTTAAAAAATACTTTGACCAATTGGACATGAAATGTCAGGTTGGGGGGTGGTACAGGGGAGTCAAGTGTGACTCTGAGGTTCTTGCCTGATGATTGTGGGAAGAGATACTGGGAACAGTGAGCAAGTCTAGTAGGAGATGAATGTTAGGTGCTTGGATGCACTGGATGCATGAATGATAGGTGATTGGATGTGTTGGGTTGAGGTGGGAGTCTGCGGAGGATGATAGTAAGATTCTCCATTAATTCTCATCTCTAATGCATAATGCAGGTGACAAAGAGGAACCTTGCCATAAGCGAGGCTATGTGTGTACCTTCCCAGCTGTACAATATCCAATAGGGCGTCTTCAATTAGAAAGGAGCACCGTTGTTCAGGAAGAAATAAAATAATGCTGAAAGAACTCATAGAGTGAATTTAATGACAGGGAAAACACTTTCTCATAATTAATTTTGCATGAAGGACATGCCAGGCTGTAACTGAGAGCGCCACTTCTTCAGTTGGATACGTC